>NC_060127.1:229660972-229966292 GCF_021461395.2 Schistocerca americana | reverse complement strand
GAACCATTCCTGTGACACTAGTTATAGATTCCGATGCTTCACTTCAGGTTTACTGTATCCCTTGGACCTTCTTATTGACAATGAAACACAGAAATAGCATCGGAATTAATCACAAAATGCACAATGCCGACTTAAGTACAAAAAGACTGACTCTTCTTACTGACTATGTTTTGAACCATTCCTGTGACACTAGTTATAGATTCCGATACTTCACTTCAGGTTTACTGTGTCCCTTGGACGTTCTTATTGACGATGAAACACAGAAATTGCATCGGAATTAAATACAAAAGGCACAATGCAGAATTAAGTACAAGAAGACTGACTCTTCTTACTGTCTATGTTTAAAACCATTCCTGTGACACTAGTTATAGATTCCGATGCTTCACTCCAGGTTTACTGTATCCCTTGGACCGTCTTATTGACGATGAAACACAGAAATTGCATCGGAAATAAATACAAAAGGCACAATGCCGACTAAAGTACAAGAAGACTGACTCTTCATACAGTCTACGTTTTGAACCATTCCTGTGACACTAGTTATAGATTCCGATGCTTCACTTCATGTTTACTGTATCCCTGGGACCTTCTTAAAAAAGATGAAACACATAAATTGCATCGGAATTAAATACAAAAAGTCACAATGACGACTTAAGTACAAGAAGACTGACTCCTCTTACTGTCTATGTTTTGAACCATTACTGTAACACTAGTTATAGATTACGATCCTTCACTCCAGGTTTACTGTATCCCTTGGACCTTCTCATTGACGATAAAACACAGAAATTGCATCGGAAATAAATACAAAATGCACAATGCCGACTTAAGTACAAGAAGACTGACTCTTCTTACTGTCTATGTTTAAAACCATTGCTGTGACACTAGTTATAGATTCCGATGCTTCACTCCAGGTTTACTGTATCCCTTGGACCTTCTTACTGACGATGAAACACAGAAATTGCATCGGAATTAAATACAAAAGGCATAATGCCGACTTAAGTACAAGAAGACTGACTCTTCTTACTGAGTATGTTTTGAACCATTCCTGTGACACTAGTTATAGATTCCGATGCTTCACTTCAGGTTTACTGTATCCCTTTGACCTTCTTTTTGACGATGAAACACAGACATTGCATCGGAATTAAATACAAAATTCACAATGCCGACTTAAGTACAAGAATACTGACTCTTCTTACTGTCTATGTTTTGAACCATTCCTGTGACACTAGGTATATATACCGATGCTTCAATTCTGGTTTACTGTATCCCTTGGACCTTCTTATTGACGATGAAACACAGAAATTGCATCGGAATTAAATACAAAAGGCACAATGCAGAATTAAGTACAAGAAGACTGACTCTTCTCACTGTCTATGTTTGAACCATTCCTGTGACACTAGTTATAGATTCCTATGCTTCACTCCAGGTTTACTGTATCCCTTGGACCGCCTTATTGACGATGAAACACAGAAATTGCATCGGAATTAAATACAAAAGGCACAATGCCGACTAAAGTACAAGAAGACTGACTCTTCTTACGGTCTACGTTTTGAACCATTCCTGTGACACTAGTTATAGATTCCGGTTCTTCACTCCAGGTTTACTGTATCCCTTGGACCCTCTTATTGACGATCAAACACAGAAATTGCATCAGAATTAAATACAAAAGTCACAATGCCGACTTAAATACAAGAAGACTGACTCTTCTTACTGTCTATGTTTTGAACCATTCCTGTGACACTAGTTATAGATTCCTATGCTTCACTCCAGGTTTACTGTATCCCTTGGACCTTCTTATTGACGATGAAACACAGAAATTGCATCGGAATTAAATACAAAAGTAACAATGCCGACTTAAGTACGAGAAGACTGCCTCTTCTTACTGACTATGTTTTGAACCATTCCTGTGACACTAGTTATAGATTCTGATGCTTCACTTCAGGTTTACTGTATCCCTTAGACCTTCTTATTGACGATGAAACACAGAAATTGCATTGGAATTAAATACAAAATTCACAATGCCAACTTAAGTACAAGAAGACTGACTTTTCTTACTGACTATGTTTTGAACCATTCCTGTGACACTAGGTATATATACCGATGCTTCACTTCAGGTATACTCAATCCCTCTGACCTTCCTATCGACGATGGAACACAGAAATTGAATCCGAATTAAATACACAAGGCGCAAGGCCGACTTATGTACAAGAATACTGACTCATCTTACTGTCTATGTTTTGAACCATTCCAGTGACACTAGTTATAGATTCCGATGCTTCACTTCAGGTATACTGTATCCCTGGGACTTTCTTATTGACGATGAAACACATAAATTGCATTGGAATTAAATACAAAAAGGCACAATGTCGACTTAAGTACAAGAAGACTGACTCCTCTTACTGTCTATGTTTTGAACCATTACTGTGACACTAGTTGTAGATTCCGATGCTTCACTCCAGGTTTACTGTTTCCCTTGGACCTCCTTATTGACGATGAAACACAGAAATTGCATCGGAAATAAATACAAAAGGCACAATGCCGACTTAAGTACAAGAAGACTGACTCTTCTTACTGTCTATGTTTAAAACCATTCCTGTGACACTAGTTATAGATTCCGATGCTTCACTCCAGGTTTACTGTATCCCTTGGAACTTCTTACTGACGATGAAACACAGAAATTGCATCGGAAATAAATACAAAAGGCACAATGCCGACTTAAGTACAAGAAGACTGACTCTTCTTACTGACTATGTTTTGAACCATTCCTGTGACACTAGTTATAGATTCCGATGCTTCACTTCAGGTTTACTGTATCCCTTTGACCTTCTTATTGACGATGAAACACAGAAATTGCATCGGAATTAAATAGAAATGGCACAATGCCGACTTAAGTACAAGAATACTGACTCTTCTTACTGTCTATGTTTTGAACCATTCCTGTGACACTAGTTACAGATTCCGATGCTTCACTTCAGGTTTACTGTATCCCATGGACATTCTTATTGACGATGAAACACAGAAATTGCATCGGAATTAAATACAAAATCACAATACCGTCTTAAGTACAAGACGACTGACTCTTCTTACTGTCTATGTTTTGAACCATTCCAGTGACACTAGGTATAGATTCCGATGCTTCACTACAGGTTTACTGTATCCCTTGGACCTTCTTATTGACGATGAAACACAGAAATTGCATAGGAATAAAATACAAAAGGCACAATGCCGACTTAAGTACAAGAAGACTGACTCTTCCTACTGTCAATGTTTTGAACAATTCCTGTGACACTAGTAATAGATTCCGATGCTTCCCTTCAGGTTTACTCTATCCCTCTGACCTTCTTATTGACGATGAAACACAGAAACTGCATCGGAATTAAAAACAAAAGGCACAATGCCGACTTAAGTACAAGAAGACTGTCTCTTTTTACTGACTATGATTTGAACCATTCCTGTGACACTAGTTATAGATTCCGATGCTTCACTTCAGGTTTACTGTATCCCTTGGACCTTCTTATTGACGATGAAACACAGATATTGCATGGGAATTAATTTCAAAAGGCACAATGCCGACTTAAATAGAAGAAGACTGACTCTTCTTACTGTCTACGTTTTGAACCATTCCTGTGACACTAGTTATAGATTCCTATGCTACACTCCAGGTTTACTGTATCCCTTGGACCTTCTTATTGACGATGAAACACAGAAATTGCATCGGAATTAAATACAAAAGTCACAATGCCGACTTAAGTACGAGAAGACTGACTCTTGTTACTGACTATGTTTTGAACCATTCCTGTGACCCTATATATAGATTCTGATGCTTCACTTTAGGTTTACTGTATCCCTTAGACCTTCTTATTGACGATGAAACACAGAAATTGCATCGGAATTAAATACTAAAGGCACAATGCCGAATTAAGTACAAGAAGACTGACTCTTCTTACTGTCTATGTTTTGAACCATTCCAGTGACACTACTTATAGATTCCGATGCTTCACTCCAGGTTTACTGTATCCCTTGGACCGTCTTATTGACGATGAAACACAGAAATTGCATCGGAATTAAATACAAAAAGCACAATGCCGACTAAAGTACAAGAAGACTGACTCTTCTTACAGTCTGCGTTTTGAACCATTCCTGTGACACTAGTTATAGATTCCGGTGCTTCACTCCAGGTTTACTGTATCCCTTGGACCTTCTTATTGACGATCAAACACAGAAATTACATCAGAATTAAATAGAAAAGCACAATGCCGACTTAAGTACAAGAAGACTGACGCTTCTTACTGACTATGTTTTGAACCATTCCTGTGACACTAGTTATATATTCCGATGCTTCACTTCAGGTTTACTGTATCCCTTGGACCTTCTTATTGACGATGAAACACAGAAATTGCATCAGAATTAAATGGAAAAGGCACAATGCCGACTTAAGTACAAGAAGACTGACGCTTCTTACTGACTATGTTTTGAACCATTCCTGTGACTACTAGTTCAATTCAGATTTACTGTATCCCTTGGACCTGCTTATTGACGATGAAACACAGATATTGCATCGGAATTAAATAGAAAAGGCACAATGCCGACTTAAGTACAAGAAGATTGACGCTTCTTACTGACTATGCTTTGAACCATTCCTGTGACACTAGTTATAGATTCCGATGCTTCAATTCAGGTTTACTGTATCCCTTGGACTTTCTTATTGACGATGAAACACAGATATTGCATCGGAATTAAATAGAAAAGGCTCAATGCCGACTTAAGTACAAGAAGACTGACTCTTCATACTGTTTATGCTTTGAACCATTCCTGTGACACTAGTTATAGATTCCGATGCTTCACTTCAGGTTTACTGAATCCCTCTGACCTTCCTATTGACGATGAAACACAGAAATTGCATCGGAAATATATACAAAAGGCACAATGCCGACAAAGTACAAGAAGACTGCCTCTTCTTACTGTCTATGTTTAAAACCATTTCTGTGACACTAGTTATAGATTCCGATGCTTCACTCCAGGTTTACTGTATCCCTGGGACCTTCTTACTGACGATGAAACACAGAAATTGCATCGGAATTAAATACAAAAGGCACAATGCCGACTTAAGTACAAGAAGACTGACTCTCCTTACTGACTATGTTTTGAACCATTCCTGTGACACTAGTTATAGATTCTGATGCTTCACTTCAGGTTTACTGTATCCCTTAGACCCTCTTATTGTCGATGAGACACAGAAATTGCATCGGAATTAAATACAAAATTCACAATGTCGACTTAAGTACAAGAAGACTGACTCTTTTTACTGATTATGTTTTGAACCATTCCTGTGACACTAGTTATAGATTACGTTGCTTCACTCCAGGTTTACTGTATCCCTTGGGCCTTCTTATTGACTATGAAACACAGAAATTGCATCGGATTTAAATACAAAAGGCACAATGCCGACTAAATTACCAGAAGACTGACTCTTCTTACAATCTATGTTTTCAACCATTCCTGTGACACTAGTTATAGATTCCGATGCTTCACTTCAGGTTTACTGTATACCTTGGACTTTCTTATTGACTATGAAACACAGAAATTGCATCGGAATTAAATACAAATGGCACAATGCCGACTTAAGTACAAGAAGACTGACTCTTTCTACTGTCTATGTTTTGAACCATTCCTGTGACACTAGTTTTGGATTCCCATGCTTCACTTCAGGTTTACTGTATCCCTCTGACCTTCTCATTGACGATGAAACAAGGAAATTGCATCGGAATTAAATACAAAAGGAACAATGCCGACTTAAGGACAAGAAGACTGACTCTTCTTACTGACTATGTTTTGAACCATTCCTGTGACACTAGTTATAGATTCCGATGCTACACTCCAGGTTTACTGCATCCCTTGGACCTTCGTATTGACGATGAAACACAGAAATAGCATCGGAATTAAATACAAAATGCACAATGCCGACTTAAGTACAAGAAGACTGACTCTTCTTACTGACTATGTTTTGAACCATTCCTGTGACATTAGTTATAGATTCCGATGCTTCACTTCAGGTTTATTGTATCCCTTGGACCTTCTTATTGACGATTAAACACAGAAATTGTATCGGAATTAAATAGAAAAGGCACAATGTCGAGTTAAGTACAAGAGGACTGACTCTTCTTACTGTCTACGTTTTGAACCATTCCTGTGACACTAGTTATAGATTCCGATGCTTCACTTCAGGTTTACTGTATCCCTTGGACCTTCTCATTGACGATGAAACACAGAAATTGCATCCGAATTAAATAGAAAACGCACAACGCCGACTTAAGTACAAGAAGACTGACTCTTCTTACTGACTATGTTTTGAACCATTCCTGTGACACCAGTTATAGATTCCGATGCTTCACTTCAGGTTTACTGTATACCTTGGACTTTCGTATTGACGATGAAACACAGAAATTTCTTCGGAATTAAATACAAATGGCACAATGCCGACTTAAGTACAAGAAGACTGACTCTTTCTACTGTCTATGTTTTGAACCATTCCTATGACACTAGTTTTGGATTCCCATGCTTCACTTCAGGTTTACTGTATCCCTCTGACCTTCTTATTGACGATGAAACACAGATATTGCATCGGAATTAAATACAAAAAGCACAATGCCGACTTAAGGACAAGAAGACTGACTCTACCTACTGTCTATGTTTTGAACCATTTCTGTGGCACTAGTTATAGAGTCCGATGCTTCACTTAAGGTTTACTGTATCCCTCTGACATTCTTATTGACGATGAAACACAGAAATTGCATCGGAATTAAATACAAAAGGTACAATGCCGACATATGGACAAGATGACTGACTTTTCTTACTGACTTTGTTTTGAACCATTCCTGTCACACTAGTTGTAGATTCCGATGCTTCACTTCAGGTTTACTGTATCCCATGGACCTTCTTATTGACGATGAAACACAGAAATTGCATAGGAATAAAATACAAAAGGCACAATACCGACTTAAGTACAAGAAAACTGACTCTTCCTACTGTCAATGTTTTGAACAATTCCTGTGACACTAGTAATAGATGCCGATGCTTCCCTTCAGGTTTACTCTAACCCTCTGACGTTCTTATTGACGATGAAACACAGAAATTGCATCGGAATTAAAAACAAAAGGCACAATGCCGACTTAAGTACAAGAAGACTGTCCCTTTTTACTGACTATGATTTGAACCATTCCTGTGACACTAGTTATAGATTCCGATGCTTCACTTCAGGTTTACTGTATCCCTTGGACCTTCTTATTGACGATGAAACACACATATTGCATCGGAATTAAATACTAAAGGCACAATGCCAAATTAAGTACAAGAAGACTGACTCTTCTTACTGTCTATGTTTTGAACCATTCCGGTGACACTACTTATAGATTCCGATGCTTCACTCCAGGTTTACTGTATCCCTTGGACCGTCTTATTGACGATGAAACACAGAAATTGCATCGGAATTAAATACAAAAAGCACAATGCCGACTAAAGTACAAGAAGACTGACTCTTCTTACAGTCTACGTTTTGAACCATTCCTGTGACACTAGTTATAGATTCCGGTGCTTCACTCCAGGTTTACTGTATCCCTTGGACCTTCTTATTGACGATCAAACACAGAAATTACATCGGAATTAAATAGAAAAGCACAATGCCGACTTAAGTACAAGAAGACTGACGCTTCTTACTGACTATGTTTTGAACCATTCCTGTGACACTAGTTATAGATTCCGATGCTTCACTTCAGGTTTACTGTATCCCTTGGACCTTCTTATTGACGATGAAACACAGAAATTGCATCAGAATTAAATGGAAAAGGCACAATGCCGACTTAAGCACAAGGAGACTGACGCTTCTTACTGACTATGTTTTGAACCATTCCTGTGACACTAGTTCAATTCAGGTTTACTGTAACCCTTGGACCTTCTTAATGACGATGAAACACAGATATTGCATCGGAATTAAATAGAAAAGGCACAATGCCGACTTAAGTACAAGACGACTGACTCTTCTTACTGTTTATGTTTGAACCATTCCTGTGACACTAGTTATAGATTCCGATGCTTCACTCCAGGTTTACTGTATCCCTCTGATGTCCTTATTGTCGATGAAACACAGAAATTGCATCGGAATTACATACAAAAGGCACAATGCCGACTTAAGTACAAAAAGACTGACTCATCTTACTGTCTATGTTTTGAACCATTCCTCTGTCACTAGTTATAGATTCCGATGCTTCACTTCAGGTTTGCTGTATCCCTCTAATGTTCTTATTGACGATGAAACACAGAAAATGCATCGGAATTAAATACAAAAGGCACAATGCCGACTTAAGTACAAGAAGACTGCCTCTTCTTACTGTCTATGTTTAAAACCATTTCTGTGACACTAGTTATAGATTCCGATGCTTCACTCCAGGTCTACTGTATCCCTGGGACCTTCTTACTGACGATGAAACACAGAAATTGCATCGGAATTAAATACAAAAGGCACAATGCCGACTTATGTACAAGAAGACTGACTCTCCTTACTGACTATGTTTTGAACCATTCCTGTGACACTAGTTATAGATTCTGATGCTTCACTTCAGGTTTACTGTATCCCTTAGACCTTCTTATTGTCGATGAGACACAGAAATTGCATCGGAATTAAATACAAAATTCACAATGTCGACTTAAGTACAAGAAGACTGACTCTTTTTACTGATTATGTTTTGAACCATTCCTGTGACACTATTTATAGTTTCCGTTGCTTCACTCCAGGTTTACTGTATCCCTTGGGCCTTCTTATTGACTATGAAACACAGAAATTGCATCGGATTTAAATACAAAAGGCACAATGCCGACTAAATTACCAGAAGACTGACTCTTCTTACAGTCTATGTTTTCAACCATTCCTGTGACACTAGTTATAGTTTCCGGTGCTTCACTCCAGGTTTACTGTATCCCTTGTACCTTCTTATTGACGATGAAACACAGAAATTGCATCAAAATTAAATAGAAAAGGCACAATGCCGACTTAAGTACAAGAAGACTGACTCTTCCTTCTGTCTATGTTTTGAACCATTCCTGTGACACTAGTTATACATTCCGTTGCATCAGTTCAGGTTTACTGTATCCCTTGGACCTTCTTATTGACGATGAAACACAGAAATTGCATCGGAATTAAATACAAAAGGCACAATGCCGACTTAAGTACAAGAAGACTGACTCTTCTTACTGACTATGTTTTGAACCATTCCTGTGACACTAGTTATATATACCGATGCTTCAATTCAGGTTTACTGTATCCCTTGGACCTTCTTATTGACGATGAAACACAGAAATTGCATCAGAATTAAATAGAAAAGGCACAATGCCGACTTAAGTACAAGAAGATTGACGCTTCTTACTGACTATGTTTTGAACCATTCCTGTGACACTAGTTATAGATTCCGATGCTTCACTTCAGGTTTACTGTATCCCTTGGACTTTCTTATTGACGATGAAACACAGATATTGCATCGGAATTAAATAGAAAAGGCTCAATGGCGACTTAAGTACAAGAAGACTGACTCTTCTTACTGTCTATGATTTGAACCATTCCGGCGACACTAGTTATAGATTCCGATGCTTCACTCCAGGTTCACTGTATCCCTTGGACCTTGTTATTGACGTTGAAACACGGAAATTGCATCGGAATTAAATAGAAAAGGCACAATGCCGACATACGTACAAGAAGACTGACTCTTCTTACTGACTATGTTTGAACCATTCCTGTGACACTAGTTATAGATACCGATGTTTCACTTCAGGTTTGTTGTATCCCTCGGACCTTCTTATTGGCGATGAAACACAGAAATTGTATCGGAATTAAATAGAAAAAGCACAATGTCGACTTAAGTACAAGAAGACTGACTCTTCTTACTGTCTATGATTTGAACCATTCCTGCGACACTACTTATAGATTCCGATGCTTCACTCCAGGTTTACTGTATCCCTTGGACCTTGTTATTGACGTTGAAACACGGAAATTGCATCGGAATTAAATACAAAAGGCACAATGCCGACATAAGTACAAGAAGACTGACTCTTCTTACTGACTATGCTTTGAACCATTCCTGTGACACTAGTTATAGATTCCGATGCTTCACTTCAGGTTTACTGTATACCTTCGACTTTCTTATTGACTATGAAACACAGAAATTGCATCGGAATTAAATACAAATGGCACAATGCCGACTTAAGTACAAGAAGACTGACTCTTTCTACTGTCTATGTTTTGAACCATTCCTGTGACACTAGTTTTGGATTCCCATGCTTCACTTCAGGTTTACTGTATCCCTCTGACCTTCTCATTGACGATGAAACAAGGAAATTGCATCGGAATTAAATACAAAAGGAACAATGCCGACTTAAGGACAAGAAGACTGACTCTTCTTACTGACTATGTTTTGAACCATTCCTGTGACACTAGTTATAGATTCCGATGCTTCACTTCAGGTTTACTGTATCCCTCTGACCTTCATATTGACGATGAAACACAGAAATTGCATCGGAATAAAATATAAAAGGCACAATGCCGACTTAAGTACAAGAAGACTGACTCTACCTACTGTCTATGTTTTGAACCATTTCTGTGGCACTAGTTATAGAGTCCGATGCTTCACTTCAGGTTTACTGTATCCCTTGGACCTACTTATTGACGATGAAACACAGAAATTGCATCGGAAATAAATACAAAAGCAAAAATGCCGACTTAAGTACACGAAGACTGACTCTTCTTACTGTCTATGTTTTGAACCATTCCTGTGACACTAGTTATAGATTCCGATGCTACACTCCAGGTTTACTGCATCCCTTGGACCTTCGTATTGACGATGAAACACAGAAATAGCATCGGAATTAAATACAAAATGCACAATGCCGACTTAAGTACAAGAAGACTGACTCTTCTTACTGACTATGTTTTGAACCATTCCTGTGACATTAGTTATAGATTCCGATGCTTCACTTCAGGTTTATTGTATCCCTTGGACCTTCTTATTGACGATGAAACACAGAAATTGTATCGGAATTAAATAGAAAAGGCACAATGTCGAGTTAAGTACAAGAGGACTGACTCTTCTTACTGTCTATGTTTTGAACCATTCCTGTGACACTAGTTATAGATTCCGATGCTTCACTTCAGGTTTACTGTATCCCTTGGACCTTCTCATTGACGATGAAACACAGAAATTGCATCCGAATTAAATAGAAAACGCACATCGCCGACTTAAGTACAAGAAGACTGACTCTTCTTACTGACTATGTTTTGAACCATTCCTGTGACACTAGTTATAGATTACGATGCTTCACTTCAGGTTTACTGTATACCTTGGACTTTCGTATTGACGATGAAACACAGAAATTTCTTCGGAATTAAATACAAATGGCACAATGCCGACTTAAGTACAAGAAGACTGACTCTTTCTACTGTCTATGTTTTGAACCATTCCTATGACACTAGTTTTGGATTCCCATGCTTCACTTCAGGTTTACTGTATCCCTCTGACCTTCTTATTGACGATGAAACACAGATATTGCATCGGAATTAAATACAAAAAGCACAATGCCGACTTAAGGACAAGAAGACTGACTCTACCTACTGTCTATGTTTTGAACCATTTCTGTGGCACTAGTTATAGAGTCCGATGCTTCACTTAAGGTTTACTGTATCCCTCTGACATTCTTATTGACGATGAAACACAGAAATTGCATCGGAATTAAATACAAAAGGTACAATGCCGACATAAGGACAAGATGACTGACTTTTCTTACTGACTTTGTTTTGAACCATTCCTGTCACACTAGTTGTAGATTCCGATGCTTCACTTCAGGTTTACTGTATGCCTTGGACATTCTTAATGACGATGAAACACAGAAATTGCATCGGCATTAAATACAAAAGACACAATGCCGACTTAAGTACAAGAAGACTGACTCTTCCTACTGTCTATGTTTTGAACCATTCCTGTGACACTAGTTATAGATTCCGATGCTTCACTCCAGGTTTTCTATATCCCTTGGACCTTCCTATTGACGATGAAACACAGATATTGCATCGTAATTATATACAAAAGGCACAATGCCGACTTAGTACAAGAAGACTGATTCTTCTTACTGACTATGATTTGAACCATTCCTGTGACACTAGATCTGGATTCCGATGCTTCACTTTGGTTTACTGTATCCCTCTGACCTTCTTATTGACGATGAATCACAGATATTGCATCGGAATTAAATACAAAAGGCACAATGCCGACTTAAGGACAAGAAGACTGAATCTACTTACTGACTTTGTTTTGAACCATTCCTGTGACACTCGTTATAGATTCCGATGCTTCACTCCAGGTTTACTATATCACTTGGACCTTCCTATTGACGATGAAACACTGATATTGCATCGGAATTAAATACAAAAGGCACGATGCCCACATAAGTAACCGAAGGCCGACTCTTCTTAGGGTCTGTGCTTTGAGCTTTTTCTGTGAGACCAGTATTAGAATCAGATGCACCACTGCCGGTTTAATGGATCCCTCGGACCTTCACATTGACGATGAAACACAGAACTTGCGTCGGAATTAAATACAAAAGGCACAATGCCGCCATAAGTACAAGAAGAGTGACTCTTCTTAGGGTCTGTGCTTCGAGCTTTTTCTGTCAGACCAAAATTAGAATCCGATGCACCACTGCAGGCTTAAAGGACCCCACGAACCTTCACATTGACGATGAAACACAGCAATTGCATCGGATTTAAATAAAAAAGGCACAATACTGAGTTAAGTACAAGAATAGTCACTCTTCTTACAGTCTGTGCTTTTAGCCTTTCCTTTGAGACCAGCATTAGTTTGCGATACACCACTGCAGGTTCAATGTATTCCTCGGACCTTCACATTGACGATGAAACACAGAAATTGCATCGGAATTAAATAAAAAACGCACATTGCGCCATAAGTAGAAGAATAGTCACTCTTTTTAAAGTCTGTGCATTTAGCCTTTCCTGTGAGACCAGCATTAGTTTTCGATACACCACTGCAGGTTCAATGTATTCCATGGACCTTCACATTGACGATGAAAAACGGCAATTGCATCGGAATTAAATACAAAAGGCACAATACCGTCTTAAATAGAAGAATAGTGACTCTTCTTACAGTCTGTGTTTGAGCATTCATTGTGAGACCAGTGTTAGTTCCCGATACACCACTGTAGATTAATGTATTCCTAGGACCTTCACATTGACGATGAAACACAGCAATTGCATCGGAATTAAATACAAAAGGCACAATGCCGCCTTAAATAGAAGAATAGTGACTCTTCTTACAGTCTGTATTTGAGCATTCATTGTGAGACCAGTATTAGTTTCCGATACACCACTGTAGGATGTATTCCTAGGACCTTCACATTCACGATGATACACAGCAAATGCATCGGAATTAAATACAATAGGCACAATGCCGCCTTAAGTACAAGGGTAGTGACTCTTCTTACAGTCTGTGCTTTTAGCCTTTCCTGTGAGACCAGCATTAGTTTGCTATACACCACTGTAGGTTAATGTATTCCTAGGACCTTCATATTGACGATGAAACACAGCAATTGCATCGGAATTAAATACAAAAGGCACAATGCCGCCTTAAATAGAAGAATAGTGACTCTTCTTACAGTCTGTGTTTGAGCATTCATTGTGAGACCAGTATTAGTTCCCGATACACCACTGTAAGTTAATGTATTCCTAGGACCTTCACATTGACGATGAAACACAGCAATTGCATCGGAATTAAATACAAAAGGCACAATGCCGCCTTAAGTACAAGAATAGTGACTCTTCTTACAGTCTGTGCTTTTAGCCTTTCCTGTGAGACCAGCATTAGTTTGCGATACACCACTGCAGGTTAATGTATTCCTAGGACCTTCACATTGACGATGAAAAACAGCAATTGCATCGGAATTAAATACAAACGGCACAATGCCGCCTTAAGTACAAGAGTAGTGACTCTTCTTACAGTCTGTGCTTTTAGCCTTTCCTGTGAGACCAGCATTAGTTTGCGATACACCACTGCAGGTTCAATGTATTCCTTGGAGCTTCACATTGACGATGAAACACAGCAAATGCATCGGAATTAAATACAAAAGGCACAATGCCGCCTTAAATAGAAGAATAGTGACTCTTCTTACAGTCTGCGTTTGAGCATTCATTGTGAGACCAGTATTAGTTCCCGATACACCACTGTAGGTTAATGTATTCCTAGGACCTTCACATTGACGATGAAACACAGCAATTGCATCGGAATTTAATACAAAAGGCACAATGCCGCCTTAAGTACAAGAGTAGTGACTCTTCTTACAGTCTGTGCTTTTAGCCTTTCCTGTGAGACCAGCATTAGTTTTCGATACACCACTGCAGGTTCAATGTATTCCTTGGACCTTCACATTGACGATGAAACACAGCAATTGCATCGGAATTAAATAAAAAACGCACATTGCCGCCATAAGTAGAAGAATAGTCACTCTTTTTAAAGTCTGTGCATTTAGCCTTTCCTGTGAGACCAGCATTAGTTTTCGATACACCACTGCAGGTTCAATGTATTCCTTGGACCTTCACATTGACGATGAAAAACAGCAATTGCATCGGAATTAAATTCAAAAGGCACAATACCGTCTTAAATAGAAGAATAGTGACTCTTCTTACAGTCTGTGTTTGAGCATTCATTGTGAGACCAGTATTAGTTCCCGATACACAACTGTAGGTTAATGTATTCCTAGGACCTTCACATTGACGATGAAACACAGCAATTGCATCGGAATTAAATACAAAAGGCACAATGCCGCCTTAAATAGAAGAATAGTGACTCTTCTTACAGTCTGTGTTTGAGCATTCATTGTGAGACCAGTATTAGTTTCCGATACACCACTGTAGGCTAATGTATTCCTAGGACCTTCACATTCACGATGATACACAGCAATTGCATTGGAATTAAATACAATAGGCACAATGCCGCCTTAAGTACAAGAGTAGTGACTCTTCTTACAGTCTATGCTTTTAGCCTTTCCTGTGAGACCAGCATTAGTTTGCGATACACCACTGTAGGTTAATGTATTCCTAGGACCTTCATATTGACGATGAAACACAGCAATTGCATCGGAATTAAATACAAACGGCACAATGCCGCCTTAAGTAGAAGAGTAGTAACTCTTCTTACAGTCTGTGCTTTTAGCCTTTCATGTGAGACCAGCATTAGTTTGCGATACACCACTGCAGGTTCAATGTATTCCTAGAACCTTCACATTGACGATGAAACACAGCACTGGCATCGGAATTAAATACAAACGGCACAATAGCGCCTTAAATAGAAGAATAGTGACTCTTCTTACAGTCTAACTTTGAGCATTCATTGTGAGACCAGCATTAGTTTGCGATACACCACTGTAGGTTAATGTATTCCTAGGACCTTCACATTGACGATGAAACACAGCAATTGCATCGGAATTAAATGCAAAAGGCACAATGCCGCCTTAAATAGAAGAATAGTGACTCTTCTTACAGTCTGTGTTTGAGCATTCAGTGTGAGACCAGTATTAGTTCCCACTACACCACTGTAGGTTAATGAATTCCTAGGACCTTCACATTGACGATGAAACACAGCAATTGCATCGGAATTAAATGCAAAAGGCACAATGCCGCCTTAAATAGAAGAATAGTGACTCTTCTTACAGTCTGCGTTTGAGCATTCATTGTGAGACCAGTATTAGATCCCGATACACCACTGTAGGTTAATGTATTCCTAGGACCTTCACATTGACGATGAAACACAGCAATTGCATCGGAATTAAATACAAAAGGCACAATGCCGCCTTAAGTACAAGAGTAGTGACTCTTCTTACAGTCTGTGGTTTTAGCCTTTCCTGTGAGACCAGCATTAGTTTGCGATACACCACTGTAGGTTAATGTATTCCTAGGACTTTCACATTGACGATGAAACACAGCAATTGCATCGGAATTAAATACAAAAGCCACAATGCCGCCTTAAATAGAAGAATAGTGACTCTTCTTACAGTCTGGGTTTGAGCATTCATCGTGAGACCAGCATTAGTTTGCGATACACCACTGTAGGTTAATGTATTCCTAGGACCTTCATATTGACGATGAAACACAGCAATTGCATCGGAATTAAATACAAATGGCACAATGCCGCCTTAAATAGAAGAATAGTGACTCTTCTTACTGTCTGTGTTTGAGCATTCATTGTGAGACCAGTATTAGTTCCCAATACACCACTGCAGGTTCAATGTATTCCTTGGACCTTCACATTGACGATGAAACACAGCAATTGCATCGGAATTAAATACAAAAGGCACAATGCCGCCTTAAATAGAAGAATAGTGACTCTTCTTACAGTCTGTGTTTGAGCATTCATTGTGAGACCAGTATTAGTTCCCGATACACCACTGTAGGTTAATGTATTCCTAGGACCTTCACATTGACGATGAAACACAGCAATTGCATCGGAATTAAATGCAAAAGGCACAATGCACCCTTAAGTACAGGAATAGTGACCCTTCTTACAGTCTGTGCTTTTAGCCTTTCCTGTGAGACCAGCATTAGTTTGCGATACACCACTGTAGGTTAATGTATTCCTAGGACCTTCACATTGACGATGAAACACAGCAATTGCATCGGAATTAAATTCAAAAGGCACAATGCCGCCTTAAGTACAAGAGTAGTGACTCTTCTTACAGTCTGTGTTTGAGCATTCATTGTGAGACCAGTATTAGTTCCCGATACACCACTGTAGGTTAATGAATTCCTAGGACCTTCACATTGACGATGAAACACAGCAATTGCATCGGAATTAAGTACAAAAGGCACAATGCTGCCTTTAATAGAAGAATAGTGACTCTTCTTACAGTCTGTGTTTGAGCATTCATTGTGAGACCAGTATTAGTTCCCGATACACCACTGTAGGTTAATGTATTCCTAGGACCTTCACATTGACGGTGAAACACAGCAATTGCATCGGAATTAAATACAAAAGGCACAATGCCGCCTTAAATAGAAGAATAGTGACTCTTCTTACGGTCTGTGTATGAGCATTCATTGTGAGACCAGTATTAGTTCCCGATACACCACTGTAGGTTAATGTATTCCTAGGACCTTCACATTGACGATGAAACACAGCAATTGCATCGGAATTAAATACAAAAGGCACAATGCCGCCTTAAATACAAGAATAGTGAATCTTCTTACAGTCTGTGCCTTTAGCCTTTCCTGTGAGACCAGCTTTAGTTCCCGATACACCACTGTAGGTTAATGTTTTCCTAGGACCTTCACATTGACGATGAAACACAGCAATTGCATCGGAATTAAATACAAAAGGCACAATGCCGCCTTAAATAGAAGAATAGTGACTCTTCTTACAGTCTGTGTTTGAGCATTCATTGTGAGACCAGTATTAGTTCCCGATACACCACTGTAGGTTCATGTATTCCTAGGACCTTCACATTGACGGTGAAACACAGCAATTGCATCGGAATTAAATACAAAAGGCACAATGCCGCCTTAAATAGAAGAATAGTGACTCTTCTTACGGTCTGTGTATGAGCATTCATTGTGAGACCAGTATTAGTTCCCGATACACCACTGTAGGTTAATGTATTCCTAGGACCTTCATATTGACGATGAAACACAGCAATTGCATCGGAATTAAATACAAACGGCACAATGCCGCCTTAAGTAGAAGAGTAGTAACTCTTCTTACAGTCTGTGCTTTTAGCCTTTCATGTGAGACCAGCATTAGTTTGCGATACACCACTGCAGGTTCAATGTATTCCTAGAACCTTCACATTGACGATGAAACACAGCACTGGCATCGGAATTAAATACAAACGGCACAATAGCGCCTTAAATAGAAGAATAGTGACTCTTCTTACAGTCTAACTTTGAGCATTCATTGTGAGACCAGCATTAGTTTGCGATACACCACTGTAGGTTAATGTATTCCTAGGACCTTCACATTGACGATGAAACACAGCAATTGCATCGGAATTAAATGCAAAAGGCACAATGCCGCCTTAAATAGAAGAATAGTGACTCTTCTTACAGTCTGCGTTTGAGCATTCATTGTGAGACCAGTATTAGATCCCGATACACCACTGTAGGTTAATGTATTCCTAGGACCTTCACATTGACGATGAAACACAGCAATTGCATCGGAATTAAATACAAAAGGCACAATGCCGCCTTAAGTACAAGAGTAGTGACTCTTCTTACAGTCTGTGGTTTTAGCCTTTCCTGTGAGACCAGCATTAGTTTGCGATACACCACTGTAGGTTAATGTATTCCTAGGACTTTCACATTGACGATGAAACACAGCAATTGCATCGGAATTAAATACAAAAGCCACAATGCCGCCTTAAATAGAAGAATAGTGACTCTTCTTACAGTCTGGGTTTGAGCATTCATCGTGAGACCAGCATTAGTTTGCGATACACCACTGTAGGTTAATGTATTCCTAGGACCTTCATATTGACGATGAAACACAGCAATTGCATCGGAATTAAATACAAATGGCACAATGCCGCCTTAAATAGAAGAATAGTGACTCTTCTTACTGTCTGTGTTTGAGCATTCATTGTGAGACCAGTATTAGTTCCCAATACACCACTGCAGGTTCAATGTATTCCTTGGACCTTCACATTGACGATGAAACACAGCAATTGCATCGGAATTAAATACAAAAGGCACAATGCCGCCTTAAATAGAAGAATAGTGACTCTTCTTACAGTCTGTGTTTGAGCATTCATTGTGAGACCAGTATTAGTTCCCGATACACCACTGTAGGTTAATGTATTCCTAGGACCTTCACATTGACGATGAAACACAGCAATTGCATCGGAATTAAATGCAAAAGGCACAATGCACCCTTAAGTACAGGAATAGTGACCCTTCTTACAGTCTGTGCTTTTAGCCTTTCCTGTGAGACCAGCATTAGTTTGCGATACACCACTGTAGGTTAATGTATTCCTAGGACCTTCACATTGACGATGAAACACAGCAATTGCATCGGAATTAAATTCAAAAGGCACAATGCCGCCTTAAGTACAAGAGTAGTGACTCTTCTTACAGTCTGTGTTTGAGCATTCATTGTGAGACCAGTATTAGTTCCCGATACACCACTGTAGGTTAATGAATTCCTAGGACCTTCACATTGACGATGAAACACAGCAATTGCATCGGAATTAAGTACAAAAGGCACAATGCTGCCTTTAATAGAAGAATAGTGACTCTTCTTACAGTCTGTGTTTGAGCATTCACTGTGAGACCAGTATTAGTTCCCGATACACCACTGTAGGTTAATGTATTCCTAGGACCTTCACATTGACGGTGAAACACAGCAATTGCATCGGAATTAAATACAAAAGGCACAATGCCGCCTTAAATAGAAGAATAGTGACTCTTCTTACGGTCTGTGTATGAGCATTCATTGTGAGACCAGTATTAGTTCCCGATACACCACTGTAGGTTAATGTATTCCTAGGACCTTCACATTGACGATGAAACACAGCAATTGCATCGGAATTAAATACAAAAGGCACAATGCCGCCTTAAATACAAGAATAGTGAATCTTCTTACAGTCTGTGCCTTTAGCCTTTCCTGTGAGACCAGCTTTAGTTCCCGATACACCACTGTAGGTTAATGTTTTCCTAGGACCTTCACATTGACGATGAAACACAGCAATTGCATCGGAATTAAATACAAAAGGCACAATGCCGCCTTAAATAGAAGAATAGTGACTCTTCTTACAGTCTGTGTTTGAGCATTCATTGTGAGACCAGTATTAGTTCCCGATACACCACTGTAGGTTCATGTATTCCTAGGACCTTCACATTGACGGTGAAACACAGCAATTGCATCGGAATTAAATACAAAAGGCACAATGCCGCCTTAAATAGAAGAATAGTGACTCTTCTTACGGTCTGTGTATGAGCATTCATTGTGAGACCAGTATTAGTTCCCGATACACCACTGTAGGTTAATGTATTCCTAGGACCTTCACATTGACGATGAACACAGCAATTGCATCGGAATTAAATACAAAAGGCACGATGCGGCCTTAAGTACAAGAGTAGTGACTCTTCTTACAGTCTGCGCATTTAGCCTTTCCTGTGAGACCAGCATTAGTTTGCGATACACCACTGCAGGTTCAATGTACTCCTTGGACCTTCACATTGACGATGAAACACAGCAATTTCATCGGAATTAAATACAAAAATCACAATGCCGTTTTAAATAGAAGAATAGTGACTCTTATTACAGTCTGTGTTTGAGCATTCATTGTGAGACCAGTATTACTTCCCGATACACCACTGTAGGTTAATGTATTCCTAGTACCTTCACATTGACGATGAAACACAGCAATTGCATCGGAATTAAATACAAAAGGCACAATGCCGCCTTAAGTACAAGAGTAGTGACTCTTCTTACAGTCTGTGGTTTTAGCCTTTCCTGTGAGACCAGCATTAGTTTGCGATACACTACTGTAGGTTAATGTGTTCCTAGGACCTTCACATTGACGATGAAACACAGCAATTGCATCGGAATTAAATACAAAAGACACAATGCCGCCTTAAATAGAAGAATAGTGACTCATCCTACAGTCTGCGTTTGAGCATTCATTGTGAGACCAGTATTAGTTCCCGATACACCACTGTAAGTTAATGTATTCCTAGGACCTTCACATTGACGATGAAACACAGCAATTGCATCGGAATTAAATACAAAAGGCACAATGCCGCCTTAAATAGAAGAATAGTGACTCTTCTTACAGTCTGTGTTTGAGCATTCATTGTGAGACCAGTATTAGTTCCCGTTACACCACTGTAGGTTAATGTATTCCTAGGACCTTCACATTGACGATGAAACACAGCAATTGCATCGGAATTAAATACAAAAGGCACAATGCCGCCTTAAATAGAAGAATAGTGACTCTTCTTACAGTCTGTGTTTGAGCATTCATTGTGAGACCAGTATTAGTTCCCGATACACCACTGTACGTTAATGTATTCCTAGGACCTTCACATTGACGATGAAACACAGCAATTGCATCGGAATTAAATACAAAAGGCACAATGCCGCCTTAAGTACTAGAGTAGTGACTCTTCTTACAGTCTGTGTTTGAGCATTCATTGTGAGACCAGTATTAGTTCCCGATACACCACTGTAGGTTAATGTATTCTTAGGACCTTCTCATTGACGATGAAACACAGCAATTGCATCGGAATTAAATACAAAAGGCACAATGCCGCCTTAAATACAAGAATAGTGAATCTTCTTACAGTCTGTGCTTTTAGCCTTTCCTGTGAGACCAGCATTAGTTTGCGATACACCACTGTAGGTTAATGTATTCCTAGGACCTTCACATTGACGATGAAACACAGCAATTGCATCGGAATTAAATACAAAAGGCACAATGCCGCCTTAAATAGAAGAATAGTGACTCTTCTTACAGTCTGTGTTTGAGCATTCACTGTGAGACCAGTATTAGTTCCCGATACACCACTGTAGGTTAATGTATTCCTAGGACCTTCACATTGACGATGAAACACAGCAATTGCATCGGAATTAAATACAAAAGGCACAATGCCGCCTTAAGTACAAGAATAGTGACTCTTCTTACAGTCTGTGCTTTTAGCCCTTCCTGTAAGACCAGCATTAGTTTGCGATACACCACTGTAGGTTAATGTATTCCTAGGACCTTCACATTGACGATGAAACACAGCAATTGCATCGGAATTAAATACAAAATGCACAATGCCGCCTTAAGTACTAGAGTAGTGACTCTTCTTACAGTCTGTGTTTGAGCATTCATTGTGAGACCAGTATTAGTTCCCGATACACCACTGTAGGTTAATGTATTCTTAGGACCTTCTCATTGACGATGAAACACAGCAATTGCATCGGAATTAAATACAAAAGGCACAATGCCGCCTTAAATACAAGAATAGTGAATCTTCTTACAGTCTGTGCTTTTAGCCTTTCCTGTGAGACCAGCATTAGTTTGCGATACACCACTGTAGGTTAATGTATTCCTAGGACCTTCACATTGACGATGAAGCACAGCAATTGGATCGGAATTAAATACAAAAGGCACAATGCCGCCTTAAATAGAAGAATAGTGACTCTTCTTACAGTCTGCGTTTAAGCATTCATTGTGAGACCAGTATTAGTTCCCGATACACCACTGTAGGTTAATGTATTCCTAGGTCGTTCACATTGACGATGAAACACAGCAATTGCATCGGAATTAAATACAAATGGCACAATGCCGCCTTAAGTACAAGAGTAGTGACTCTTCTTACAGTCTGTGCTTTTAGCCTTTCCTGTGAGACCAGCAGTAGTTTGCGATACACCACTGTAGGTTAATGTATTCCTAGAACCTTCACATTGACGATGAAACACAGCAATTACATCGGAATTAAATACAAAAGGCACAATGCCGCCTTAAATACAAGAATAGTGAATCTTCTTACAGTCTGTGCTTTTAGCCTTTCCTGTGAGACCAGCATTAGTTTGCGATACACCACTGTAGGTTAATGTATTCCTAGGACCTTCACATTGACGATGAAACACAGCAATTGCATCGGAATTAAATACAAAAGGCACAATGCCGCCTTAAATAGAAGAATAGCGACTCTTCTTACTGTCTGTGTTTGAGCATTCTTGTGAGACCAGTTTTAGTTCCCAATACACCACTGCAGGTTCAATGTATTCCTTGGACTTCACATTGACGATGAAACACAGCAATTGCATCGGAATTAAATACAAAAGGCACAATGCCGCCTTAAATAGAAGAATAGTGACTCTTCTTACAGTCTGTGTTTGAGCATTCATTGTGAGACCAGTATTAGTTCCCGATACACCACTGTAGGTTAATGTATTCCTAGGACCTTCTCATTGACGATGAAACACAGCAATAGCATCGGAATTAAATACAAAAGGCACAATGCCGCCTTAAATAGAAGAATAGCGACTCTTCTTACTGTCTGTGTTTGAGCATTCATTGTGAGACCAGTTTTAGTTCCCGATACACCACTGTAGGTTAATGTATTCCTAGGACCTTCACATTGACGATGAAACACAGCAATTGCATCGGAATTAAATACAAAAAGGCACAATGCCGCCTTAAATAGAAGAATAGTGAATCTTCTTACAGTCTGTGTTTGAGCATTCATCGTGAGACCAGCATTAGTTTGCGATACACCACTGTAGGTTAATGTATTCCTAGGACCTTCACATTGACGATGAAACACAGCAATTGCATCGGAATTAAATACAAAAGGCACAATGCCGCCTTAAATAGAAGAATAGCGACTCTTCTTACTGTCTGTGTTTGAGCATTCTTGTGAGACCAGTTTTAGTTCCCAATACACCACTGCAAGTTCAATGTATTCCTTGGACCTTCACATTGACGATGAAACACAGCAATTGCATCGGAATTAAATACAAAAGGCACAATGCCGCCTTAAATAGAAGAATAGTGACTCTTCTTACAGTCTGTGTTTCAGCATTCATTGTGAGACCAGTATTAGTTCCCGATACACCACTGTAGGTTAATGTATTCCTAGAACCTTCTCATTGACGATGAAACACAGCAATAGCATCGGAATTAAATACAAAACGCACAATGCCGCCTTAAATAGAAGAATAGCGACTCTTCTTACTGTCTGTGTTTGAGCATTCATTGTGAGACCAGTTTTAGTTCCCGATACACCACTGTAGGTTAATGTATTCCTAGGACCTTCACATTGACGATGAAACACAGCAATTGCATCGGAATTAAATACAAAAAGGCACAATGCCGCCTTAAATAGAAGAATAGTGACTCTTCTTACAGTCTGTGTTTGAGCATTCATTGTGAGACCAGTATTAGTTCCCGATACACCACTGTAGGTTAATGTATTCCTAGGACCTTCACACTGACGATCAAACACAGCAATTGGTTCGGAATTAAATACAAAAGACACAATGCCGCCTTAAATAGATGAATAGTGACTCTTCTTACAGTCTGCGTTTAAGCATTCATTGTGAGACCAGTATTAGTTCCCGATACACCACTGTAGGTTAATGTAATCCTAAGACCTTCACATTGACGATGAAACACAGCAATTGCATCGGAATTAAATACAAATGGCACAATGCCGCCTTAAGTACAAGAGTAGTGACTCTTCTTACAGTCTGTGCTTTTAGCATTTCCTGTGAGACCAGCAGTAGATTGCGATACACCACTGTAGGTTAATGTATTCCTAGAACCTTCACATTGACGATGAAGCACAGCAATTACATCGGAATTAAATACAAAAGGCACAATGCCGCCTTAAATACAAGAATAGTGAATCTTCTTACAGTCTGTGCTTTTAGCCTTTCCTGTGAGACCAGCATTAGTTTGCGATACTCCACTGTAGGTTAATGTATTCCTAGGACCTTCACATTGACGATGAAACACAGCAATTGCATCAAAAATAAATACAAAAGGCACAATGCCACCTTAAATAGAAGTATAGTGACTCTTCTTACAGTCTGCGTATGAGCATTCATTGTGAGACCAGTATTAGTTCCCGATACACCACTGTAGGTTAATGTATTCCTAGGACCTTCACATTGACGATGAAACACAGCAATTGATCCGGAATTAAATACAAAAGGCACAATGCCGCCTTAAGTACAAGAGTAGTGACTCTTCTTACAGTCTGTGGTTTTAGCCTTTCCTGTGAGACCAGCATTAGTTTGCGATACACCACTGTAGGTTAATGTATTCCTAGGACCTTCACATTGACGATGAAACACAGCAATTGCATCGGAATTAAATACAAAAGCCACAATGCTGCCTTAAATAGAAGAATAGTGAATCTTCTTACAGTCTGTGTTTGAGCATTCATCGTGAGACCAGCATTAGTTTGCGATACACCACTGTAGGTTAATGTATTCCTAGGACCTTCACATTGACGATGAAACACAGCAATTGCATCGGAATTAAATACAAAAGGCACAATGCCGCCTTAAATAGAAGAATAGCGACTCTTCTTACTGTCTGTGTTTGAGCATTCATTGTGAGACCAGTTTTAGTTCCCAATACACCACTGCAGGTTCAATGTATTCCTTGGACCTTCACATTGACGATGAAACACAGCAATTGCATCGGAATTAAATACAAAAGGCACAATGCCGCCTTAAATAGAAGAATAGTGACTCTTCTTACAGTCTGTGTTTGAGCATTCATTGTGAGACCAGTATTAGTTCCCGATACACCACTGTAGGTTAATGTATTCCTAGGACCTTCACATTGACGATGAAACACAGCAATTGCATCGGAATTAAATACAAAAGGCACAATGCCGCCTTAAATAGAAGAATAGTGACTCTACTTACAGTCTGCGTTTGACCATTCATTGTGAGAACAGTATTAGTTCCTGATACACCACTGTGGGTTAATGTATTCCTAGGACCTTCACATTGACGATGAAACACAGCAATTGCATCGGAATTAAATACAAAAGGCACAATGCCGCCTTAAATAGAAGAATAGTGACTCTTCTTACAGTCTGTGTTTGAGCATTCATTGTGAGACCAGCATTAGTTTGCGATACACCACTGTAGGTTAATTTATTCCTAGGACCTTCACATTGACGATGAAACACAGCAATTGCATCGGAATTAAATACAAAAGGCACAATGCCGCCTTAAATAGAAGAATAGCGACTCTTCTTACTGTCTGTGTTTGACCATTCATTGTGAGACCAGTATTAATTCCCAATACACCACTGTAGGTTAATGTATTCCTAAGACCTTCACATTGACGATGAAACACAGCAATTGCATCGGAATTAAATACAAAAGGCACAATGCCGTTTTAAATAGAAAAATAGTGACTCTTCTTACAGTCTGTGTTTGAGCATTCATTGTGAAACCAGTATTAGTTCCCGATACACCACTGTACGTTAATGTATTCCTAGGACTTTCACATTGACGATGAAACACAGCAATTGCATCGGAATTAAATACAAAAGGCACAATGCCGCCTTAAATAGAAGAATAGTGACTCTTCTTACAGTCTGTGTTTGAGCATTCATTGTGACACCAGTATTAGTTCCCGATACACTACTGTAGGTTAATGTATTCCTAGGACCTTCACATTGACGATGAAACACAGCAATTGCATCGGAATTAAATACAAAAGGCACAATGCCGCCTTAAGTACAAGAATAGTGACTCTTCTTACAGTCTGTGTTTGAGCATTCATTGTGAGACCAGTATTAGTTCCCAATACACCACTGTAGGATAATGTATTCCTAGGACCTTCACATTGACGATGAAACACAGCAATTGCATCGGAATTAAATACAAAAGGCACAATGCCGCCTTAAATAGAAGAATAGTGACTCTTCTTACAGTCTGTGTTTGAGCATTCATTGTGAGACCAGTATTAGTTCCTGATACACCACTGTAGGTTAATGTATTCCTAGGACCTTCACATTGACGATGAAACACAGCAATTGCATCGGAATTAAATACGAAAGGCACATTGCCGCCTCAAGTACAAGAGTAGTGACTCTTCTTACAGTCTGTGCTTTTAGACTTTCCTGTGAGACCAGCATTAGTTTGCGATACACCACTGTAGGTTATTGTATTCCTAGGACCTTCACATTGACGATGAAACACAGCAATTGCATCGGAATTAAATACAAAAGTCACAATGCCGCCTTAAATAGAAGAATAGTGACTCTTCATACAGTCTGTGTTTGAGCATTCATTGTGAGACCAGTATTAGTTCCTGATACACCACTGTAGGTTAATGTATTCCTAGGACCTTCACATTGACGATGAAACACAGCAATTGCATCGGAATTAAATACAAAAGGCACAATGCCGCCTTAAATAGAAGAATAGTGACTCTTCTTACAGTCTGTGTTTGAGCATTCATTGTGAGACCAGTATTAGTTCCCGATACACCACTGTAGGTTAATGTATTCCTAGGACCTTCACATTGACGATGAAACACAGCAATTGCATCGGAATTAAATAAAAAATGCACAATGCCGCCTTAAGTACAAGAGTAGTGACTCTTCTTACAGTCTGTGCATTTAGCCTTTCCTGTGAGACCAGCATTAGTTTGCGATACACCACTGCAGGTTCACTGTATTCCTTGGACCTTCACATTGACGATGAAACACAGCAATTGCATCGGAATTAAATACAAAAGGCTTAATGCCGCCTTAAATAGAAGAATAGTGACTCTTCTTACTGTCTGTGTTTGAGCATTCATTGTGAGACCAGTATTAGTTCCCGATACACCACTGTAGGTTAATGTATTCCTAGGACCTTCACATTGACGATGAAACACAGCAATTGCATCGGAATTAAATACAAAAGGCACAATGCCGCCTTAAATAGAAGAATAGTGACTCTTCTTACAGTCTGTGTTTGAGCATTCATTGTGAGACCAGTATTAGTTCCCGATACACCACTGTAGGTTAATGTATTCCTAGGACCTTCACATTGACGATGAAACACAGCAATTGCATCGGAATTAAATACAAAAGGCACAATGCCGCCTTAAATAGAAGAATAGTGACTCTTCTTACAGTCTGTGTCTGAGCATTCATTGTGAGACCAGTGTTAGTTCCCGATACACCACTGTAGGTTAATGTATTCCTAGGACCTTCACACTGACGATCAAACACAGCAATTGAATCGGAATTAAATACAAAAGACACAATGCCGCCTTAAATAGAAGAATAGTGACTCTTCTTACAGTCTGTGTTTGAGCATTCATTGTGAGACCAGTATTAGTTCCCGATACACGACTGTAGGTTAATGTATTCCTAGGACCTTCACATTGACGATGAAACACAGCAATTGCATCGGAATTAAATACAAAAGGCACAATGCCGCCTTAAGTACAAGAATAGTGACTCTTCTTACAGTCTGTGCATTTAGCCTTTCCTGTGAGACCAGCATTAGTTTGCGATTTACCACTGTAGGTTCAATGTATTCCTAGGACCTTCACTTTGACGATGAAACACAGCAATTGCATCGGAATTAAATACAAAAGGCACAATGCCGCCTTAAATAGAAGAATAGTGACTCATCTTACAGTCTGTGTTTGAGCATTCATTGTGAGACCAGTATTAGTTCCCGATACACCACTGTAGGTTAATGTATTCCTAGGACCTTCACATTGACGATGAAACACAGCAATTGCATCGGAAATAAATATAAAAGGAACAATGCCGCCTTAAGTACAAGAATAGTGACTCTTCTTACAGTCTGTGCTTTTGGCCCTTCCTGTAAGACCAGCATTAGTTTGCGATACACCACTGTAGGTTAATGTATTCCTAGGACCTTCACATTGACGATAAAACACAGCAATTGCATCGGAATTAAATACAAAAGTCACAATGCCGCCTTAAATAGAAGAATAGTGACTCTTATTACAGTCTGTGCTTTTAGCTTTTCTTGTGAGACCAGAATTAGTTTGCGATACACCACTGCAGGTTAATGTATTCCTAGGACCTTCACACTGACGATGAAACACAGCAATTGCATCGGAATTAAATACAAAAGGCACAATGCCGCCTTAAATAGAAGAATAGTGTCTCTTCCTTACAGTCTGTGTTTGAGCATTCATTGTGAGACCAGTATTAGTTCCCGATACACCACTGTAGGTAAATGAATTCCTAGATCCTTCACATTGACGATGAAACACAGCAATTGCATCGGAATTAAATACATAAGGCACAATGCCACCTTAAATAGAAGAATAGTGACTCTTCCTACCGTCTACGTTTGAGCATTCATTGTGAGACCAGTATTAGTTCCCGATACACCACTGTAGGTTAATGTTTCCTAGGACCTTCACATTGTCGATGAAACACAGCAATTGCATCAGAAATAAATACAAAAGGCACAATGCCGCCTTAAATAGAAGAATAGTGACTCTTCTTACAGTCTGCGTTTGAGCATTCATTGCGAGACCAGTATTAGTTCCCGATACACCACTGTAGGTTAATGAATTCCTAGGACCTTCACAATGACGATGAAACACAGCAATTGCATCGGAATTAAATACAAAAGGCACAATGCCGCCTTAAATAGAAGAGTAGTGACTCTTCTTACAGTCTGTGTTTGAGCATTCATTGTGAGACCAGTTTTAGTTCCCGATACACCACTGTAGGTTAATGTATTCCTAGGACCTTCACATTGACGATGAAACACAGCAATTGCATCGGAATTAAATACAAAAGGCACAATGCCGCCTTAAATAGAAGAATAGTGACTCTTCTTATAGACTGTGTTTGAGCATTCATTGTGAGACCAGTATTAGTTCCCGATACACCACTGTAGGTTAATGTATTCCTAGGACCTTCATATTGACGATGAAACACAACAATTGCATCGGAATTAAATACAAAAGGCACAATGCCGCCTTAAATAGAAGAATAGTGACTCTTCTTACAGTCTGTGTTTGAGCATTCATTGTGAGACCAGTGTTAGTTCCCGATACACTACTGTAGGTTAATGTATTCCTAGGACCTTCACACTGACGATCAAACACAGCAATTGCATCGGAATTAAATACAAAAGACCCAATGCCGCCTTAAATAGAAGAATAGTGACTCTTCTTACAGTCTGCGTTTGAGCATTCATTGTGAGACCAGTATTAGTTCGCGATACACCACTGTAGGTTAATGTATTCCTAGGACCTTCACATTGACGATGAAACACAGCAATTGCATCGGAATTAAATACAAAAGGCACAATGCCGCCTTAAGTACAAGAGTAGTGACTCTTCTTACAGTCTGTGCTTTTAGCCTTTCCTGTGAGACCAGCATTAGTTTGCGATACACCACTGTAGGTTAATGTATTCCTAGGACCTTCACTTTGACGATGAAACACAGCAATTGCGTCGGAATTAAATACAAAAGGCACAATGCCGCCTTAAATAGAAGAATAGTGACTCTTCTTACAGTCTCTGTTTGAGCATTCATTGTGAGACCAGTATTAGTTCCCGATACACCACTGTAGGTTAATGTATTACTAGGACCTTCACATTGACGATGAAACACAGCAATTGCATCGGAATTAAATACAAAAGGCACAATGCCGCCTTAACTACAGGAATAGTGACCCTTCTTACAGTCTGTGCTTTTAGCCTTTCCTGTGAGACCAGCATTAGTTTGCGATACACCACTGTAGGTTAATGTATTCCTAGGACCTTCACATTGACGATGAAACACAGCAATTGCATCGGAATTAAATACAAAAGGCACAATGCCGCCTTAAGTACAAGAGTAGTGACTCTTCTTACAGTCTGTGTTTGAGCATTCATTGTGAGACCAGTATTAGTTCCCGATACACCACTGTAGGTTAATGAATTCCTAGGACCTTCACATTGACGATGAAACACAGCAATTGCATCGGAATTAAATACAAAAGTCACAATGCCGCTTTAAATAGAAGAATAGTGACTCTTATTACAGTCTGTGCTTTTAGCTTTTCCTGTGAGACCAGCATTAGTTTGCGATACACCACTGCAGGTTAATGTATTCCCAGGACCTTCACACTGACGACGAAACACAGCAATTGCATCGGAATTAAATACAAAAGGCACAATGCCGCCTTAAATAGAAGAATAGTGACTCTTCTTACAGTCTGTGTTTGAGCATTCATTGTGAGACCAGTATTAGTTCCCGATACACCACTGTAGGTTAATGTATTCCTAGGACCTTCACATTGACGATGAAACACAGCAATTACATCGGAATTAAATACAAAAGGCACAATGCCGCCTTAAATAGAAGAATAGTGACTCTTCTTACAGTCTGTGTTTGAGCATTCATTGTGAGACCAGTATTAGTTCCCGATACACCACTGTAGGTTAATGTTTTCCTAGGACCTTCACACTGACGATGAAACACAGCAATTGCATCGGAATTAAATACAAATGGCACAATGCCGCCTTAAGTACAAGAGTAGTGACTTATCTTACAGTCTGTGCTTTTAGGCTTTGCTGTGAGACCAGCAGTAGTTTGCGATACACCACTGTAGGTTAATGTATTCCTAGGACCTTCACTTTGACGATGAAACACAGCAAATGCATCTGAATTAAATACAAAAGGCACAATGCCGCCTTAAATAGAAGAATAGTGACTCTTCTTACAGTCTGTGTTTGAGCATTCATTGTGAGACCAGTATTAGTTCCCGATACACCACTGTAGGTTAATGTATTCCTAGGACCTTCACATTGACGATGAAACACAGCAATTGCATCGGAATTAAATACAAAAGGCACCATGCCGCCCTAAGTACAGTAATAGTAACCCTTCTTACAGTCTGTGCTTTTAGCCTTTCCTGTGAGACCAGCATTAGTTTGCGATACACCACTGTAGGTTAATGTATTCCTAGGACCTTCACATTGACGATGAAAAACAGCAATTGCACCGGAATTAAATACAAAAGGCACAATGCCGCCTTATATAGAAGAATAGTGACTCTTTTTACAGTCTGTGTTTGAGCATTCATTGTGAGACCAGTATTAGTTCCCGATACACCACTGTAGGTTAATGTATTCCTAGGACCTTCACATTGACGATGAAACACAGCAATTGCATCGGAATTAAATAAAAAAGGCACAATGCCGCCTTAAGTACAAGAGTAGTGACTCTTCTTACAGTCTGTGTTTGAGCATTCATTGTGAGACCAGTATTAGTTCCCGATACACCACTGTAGGTTAATGTATTCCTAGGACCTTCACATTGACGATGAAACACAGCAATTGCATCGGAATTAAATACAAAAGGCACAATGCCGCCTTAAGTACAAGAATAGTGACTCTTCTCACAGTCTGTGCTTTTAGCCTTTCCTGTGAGACGAGCATTAGTTTGCGATACACCACTGTAGGTTAATGTATTCCTAGGACCTTCACACTGACGATTAAACACAGCAATTGCATCGGAATTAAATACAAAAGACACAATGCCGCCTTAAATAGAAGAATAGTGACTCTTCTTACAGTCTGTGTTTGAGCATTCATTGTGAGACCAGTATTAGTTCCCGATACACCACTGTAGGTTAATGTATTCCTAGGACCTTCACATTGACGATAAAACACAGCAATTGCATCGGAATTAAATACAAAAGGCACAATGCCGCCTTAAATAGAAGAATAGTGACTCTTATTACAGTCTGTGCTTTTAGCCTTTCCTGTGAGACCAGCATTAGTTTGCGATTCACAACTGCAGGTTAATGTATTCCTAGGACCTTCACACTGACTATGAAACACAGCAATTGCATCGGAATTAAATACAAAAGGCACAATGCCGCCTTAAATAGAAGAATAGTGACTCTTCCTTACAGTCTGTGTTTGAGCATTCATTGTGAGACCAGTATTAGTTCCCGATACACCCCTGTAGGTTAATGTATTCCTAGGACCTTCACATTGACGATGAAACACAGCAATTGCATCGGAATTAAATACAAAAGGCACAATGCCGCCTTAAATACAAGAATAGTGAATCTTCCTACAGTCTGTGCTTTTAGCCTTTCCTGTGAGACCAGCATTAGTTTGCGATACACCACTGTATTTTAACGTATTCCTAGGACCTTCACATTGACGATGAAACACAGCAATTGCATCGGAAATAAATACAAAAGGCACAATGCCGCCTTAAGTAAAAGAATAGTGACTCTTCTTACAGTCTGTGCTTTTAGCCTTTCCTGTGAGACCAGCATTAGTTTGCGATACTCCACTGTAGGTTAATGTATTCCTAGGACCTTCACATTGACGATGAAACACAGCAATTGCAACGGAATTAAATACAAAAGGCACAATGCCCCCTTAAGTACAAGAGTAGTGACACTTCTTACAGTCTGTGTTTGAGCATTCATTGTGAGACCAGTATTAGTTCCCGATACACCACTGTAGGTTAATGTATTCCTAGGACCTTCACATTGACGATAAAACACAGCAATTGCATCGGAATTAAATACAAAAGGCACAATGTCGCCTTAAATAGAAGAATAGTGACTCTTCTTACAGTCTGTGTTTGAGCATTCATTGTGAGACCAGTATTAGTTCCCGATACACCACTGTAGGTTAATGTATTCCTAGGACCTTCACATTGACGATGAAACACAGCAATTGCATCGGAATTAAATAAAAAAGGCACAATGCGGCCTTACGTACAAGAGTAGTGACTCTTCTTACAGTCTTTGCATTTATCCTTTCCTGTGAGACCAGCATTAGTTTGCGATACACCACTGCAGGTTCAATGTATTCCTTGGACCTTCACATTGACGATGAAACACAGCAATTGCATCGGAACTAAATACAAAAGGCACAATGCCGCCTTAAATAGAAGAATAGTGACTCTTCTTACAGTATGTGTTTGAGCATTCATTGCGAGACCAGTATTAGTTCCCGATACACCACTGTAGGTTAATGTATTACTAGGACCTTCACATTGACGATGAAACACAACAATTGCATCGGAATTAAATACAAAAGGCACAATGCCGCCTTAAATAGAAGAATAGTGACTCTTCTTACAGTCTGTGTTTGAGCATTCATTGTGAGACCAGTATTAGTTCCCGATACACCACTGTAGGTTAATGTATTCCTAGGACCTTCACATTGACGATGAAACACAGCAATTGCATCGGAATTAAATACAAAAAGCACAATGCCGCCTTAAATAGAAGAATAGTGACTCTTCTCAAAGTCTGTGTTTGAGCATTCATTGTGAGACCAGTGTTAGTTCCCGATACACCACTGTAGGTTAATGTATACCTAGGATCTTCACACTGACGATGAAACACAGCAATTGCATCGGAATTAAATACAAAAGGCACAATTCCGCCTTAAATAGAAGAATAGTGACTCTTCTTACAGTCTGCGTTTGAGCATTCATTGTGAGACCAGAATTAGTTCCCGATACACCACTGTAGGTTAATGTATTCCTAGGACCTTCACATTGACGATGAAACACAGCAATTGCATCGGAATTAAATACAAAAGGCCCAATGCCGCCTTAAGTACAAGTGTAGTGACTCTTCTTACAGTCTGTGCTTTTAGCCTTTCCTGTGAGACCAGCATTAGTTTGCGATAAACCACTGTAGGTTAATGTATTCCTAGGACCTTCACATTGACGATGAAACACAGCAACTGCATCGGAATTAAATACAAAAGGCACAATGCCGCTTTAAATAGAAGAATAGTGACTCTTCTTACAGTCTGTGTTTGAGCATTCATTGTGAGACCAGTATTATTTCCCGATACACCACTGTAGGTTAATGTATTCCTAGGACCTTCACATTGACGATGAAACACAGCAATTGCATCGGAATTAAATACAAAAGGCACAATGCCGCCTTAAGTACAAGAGTAGTGACTCTTCTTACAGTCTGTGTTTGAGCATTCATTGTGAGACCAGTTTTAGTTCCCGATACACCACTGTAGGTTAATGTATTCCCAGGACCTTCACATTGACGATAAAACACAGCAATTGCATCGGAATTAAATACAAAAGGCACAATGCCGCCTTAAATAGAAGTATAGTGACTCTTATTACAGTCTGTGCTTTTAGCCTTTCCTGTGAGACCAGCATTAGTTTGCGATACACTACTGCAGGTTAATGTATTCCTAGGACCTTCACACTGACGATGAAACACAGCAATTGCATCGGAATTAAATACAAAAGGCACAATGCCGCCTTAAATAGAAGAATAGTGACTCTTCTTACAGCCTGCGTTTGAGCATTCATTGTGAGACCAGTATTAGTTCCCGATACACCACTGTAGGTTTATGTATTCCTGGGACCTTCACATTGACGATGAAACACAGCAATTGCATCGGAATTAAATACAAAAGGCACAATGCCGCCTTAAATAGAAGAATAGTGACTCTTCTTACAGTCTGCGTTTGAGCATTCATTGTAAGACCAGTAATAGTTCCCGATACACCACTGTAGGTTAATGTATTCCTAGGACCTTCACATTGACGATGAAACACAGCAATTGCAACGGAATTAAATACAAAAGGCACAATGCCGCCTTAAGTACAAGAGTAGTGACTCTTATTACAGTCTGTGCTTTTAGCCTTTCCTGTGAGACCAGCATTAGTTGGCGATACACCACTGCAGGTTAATGTATTCCTAGGACCTTCACACTGACGATGAAACACAGCAATTGCATCGGAATTAAATACAAAAGGCACAATGCCGCCTTAAATAGAAGATTAGTGACTCTTCCTTACAGTCTGTGTTTGAGCATTCATTGTGAGACCAGTATTAGTTCCCGATACACCACTGTAGGTTAATGTATCCCTAGGGCCTTCACATTGACGATCAAACACAGCAATTGCATCGGAATTAAATACAAAAGGCACAATGCCGCCTTAAATAGAAGAATAGTGACTCTTCTTAAGGTCTGTATTTGAGCATTCATTGTGAGACCAGTATTAGTTCCCGATACACCACTGTAGGTTAATGTATTCCACGGACCTTCACATTGACGATGAAACACAGCAATTGCATTGGAATTAAATACAAAAGGCACAATGCCGCCTTAAATACAAGAATAGTGACTCTTCTTACAGTCTGTGCTTTTAGCCTTTCCTGTGAGACCAGCATTAGTTTACGATACACCACTGTAGGTTAATGTATTCCTAGGACCTTCACATTGACGATGAAACACAGCAATTGCATCGGAATTAAATAAAAAAGGCACAATGCGGCCTTACGTACAAGAGTAGTGACTCTTCTTACAGTCTTTGCATTTATCCTTTCCTGTGAGACCAGCATTAGTTTGCGATACACCACTGTAGGGTAATGTATTCCTAGGACCTTCACATTGACGATGAAACACAGCAATTGCATCGGAATTAAATACAAAAGGCACAATGCCGCCTTAAATAGAAGAATAGTGACTCTTCTCAAAGTCTGTGTTTGAGCATTCATTGTGAGACCAGTGTTAGTTCCCGATACACCACTGTAGGTTAATGTATACCTAGGATCTTCACACTGACGATGAAACACAGCAATTGCATCGGAATTAAATACAAAAGGCACAATGCCGCCTTAAATAGAAGAATAGTGACTCTTCTTACAGTCTGCGTTTGAGCATTCATTGTGAGACCAGAATTAGTTCCCGATACACCACTGTAGGTTAATGTATTCCTAGGACCTTCACATTGACGATGCAACACAGCAATTGCATCGGAATTAAATACAAAAGGCACAATGCCGCCTTAAGTACAAGAGTAGTGACTCTTCTTACAGTCTGTGCTTTTAGCCTTTCCTGTGAGACCAGCATTAGTTTGCGATACACCACTGTAGGTTAATGTATTCCTAGGACCTTCACATTGACGATGAAACACAGCAATTGCATCGGAATTAAATACAAAAGGCACAATGCCGCCTTAAATAGAAGAATAGTGACTATTCTCACAGTCTGCGTTTGAGCATTCATTGTGAGACCAGAATTAGTTCCCGATACACCACTGTAGGTTAATGTATTCCTAGGACCTTCACATTGACGATGAAACACAGCAATTGCATCGGAATTAAATACAAAAGGCACAATGCCGCCTTAAGTACAAGAGTAGTGACTCTTCTTACAGTCTGTGCTTTTAGCCTTTCCTGTGAGCCCAGCATTAGTTTGCGATAAACCACTGTAGGTTAATGTATTCCTAGGACCTTCACATTGACGATGAAACACAGCAACTGCATCGGAATTAAATACAAAAGGCACAATGCCGCATTAAATAGAAGAATAGTGACTCTTCTTACAGTCTGTGTTTGAGCATTCATTGTGAGACCAGTATTATTTCCCGATACACCACTGTAGGTTAATGTATTCCTAGGACCTTCACATTGTCGATGAAACACAGCAATTGCATCGGAATTAAATACAAAAGGCACAATGCCGCCTTAAGTACAAGAGTAGTGACTCTTCTTACAGTCTGTGTTTGAGCATTCATTGTGAGACCAGTTTTAGTTCCCGATACACCACTGTAGGTTAATGTATTCCTAGGACCTTCACATTGACGATAAAACACAGCAATTGCATCGGAATTAAATACAAAAGGCACAATGCCGCCTTAAATAGAAGAATAGTGACTCTTATTACAGTCTGTGCTTTTAGCCTTTCCTGTGAGACCAGCATTAGTTTGCGATACACCACTGTAGGTTAATGTATTCCTAGGACCTTCACATTGACGATGAAACACAGCAATTGCATCGGAATTAAATACAAAAGGCACAATGCCACCTTAAATAGAAGAATAGTGACTATTCTCACAGTCTGCGTTTGAGCATTCATTGTGAGACCAGAATTAGTTCCCGATACACCACTGTAGGTTAATGTATTCCTAGGACCTTCACATTGACGATGAAACACAGCAATTGCATCGGAATTAAATACAAAAGGCACAATGCCGCCTTAAGTACAAGAGTAGTGACTCTTCTTACAGTCTGTGCTTTTAGCCTTTCCTGTGAGCCCAGCATTAGTTTGCGATAAACCACTGTAGGTTAATGTATTCCTAGGACCTTCACATTGACGATGAAACACAGCAACTGCATCGGAATTAAATACAAAAGGCACAATGCCGCATTAAATAGAAGAATAGTGACTCTTCTTACAGTCTGTGTTTGGGCATTCATTGTGAGACCAGTATTAGTTCCCGATACACCACTGAAGGTTAATGTATCCCTAGGGCCTTCACATTGACGATCAAACACAGCAATTGCATCGGAATTAAATACAAAAGGCACAATGCCGCCTTAAATAGAAGAATAGTGACTCTTCTTAAGGTCTGTATTTGAGCATTCATTGTGAGACCAGTATTAGTTCCCGATACACCACTGTAGGTTAATGTATTCCACGGAGCTTCACATTGACGATGAAACACAGCAATTGCATTGGAATTAAATACAAAAGGCACAATGCCGCCTTAAATACAAGAATAGTGACTCTTCTTACAGTCTGTGCTTTTAGCCTTTCCTGTGAGACCAGCATTAGTTTACGATACACCACTGTAGGTTAATGTATTCCTAGGACCTCCACATTGACGGTGAAACACAGCAATTGCATCGGAATTAAATACGAAAGGCACAATGCCGCCCTAAATAGATGAATAGTGACTCTTCTTACAGTCTGCGTTTGGGCATTCATTGTGAGACCAGTATTAGTTCCCGATACACCACTGTAGGTTAATGTATTCCTAGGACCTTCACATTGACGATGATACACAGCAATTGCATCGGAATTAAATACAAAAGGCACAATGCCGCCTTAAGTTCAAGAGTAGTGACTCTTCTTACAGTCTGTGCTTATAGCCTTTCCTGTGAGACCAGCATTAGTTTGCGATACATCACTGTAGGTTAATGTATTCCAAGGACCTTCACATTGACGATGAAACACAGCAATTGCATCGGAATTAAATACAAAAGGCACAATGCCGCCTTAAATAGAAGAATAATGACTCTTCTTACAGTCTGTGTTTGAGCATTCATTGTGAGACCAGCATTAGTTTGCGATACACCACTGTAGGTTAATGTATTCCTAGGACCTTCACATTGACGATGAAACACAGCAATTGAATCGGAATTAAATACAAAAGGCACAATGCCGTCTTAAATAGAAGAATAGTGATTCTTCTTACAGTCTGTGTTTGAGCATTCATTGTGAGACCAGTATTAGTTCCCGATACACCACTGTAGGTTAATGTATTCCTAGGACCTTCACATTGACGATGAAACACAGCAATTGCATCGGAATTAAATACAAAAGGCACAATGCCGCCTTAAATAGAAGAATAGTGACTCTTCTTACAGTCTGTGTTTGAGCATTCATTGTGAGACCAGTATTAGTTCCCGATACACCACTGTAGGTTAATGTATTCCTAGGACCTTCACATTGACGTTGAATCACAGCAATTGCTTCGGAATTAAATAAAAAAGGCACAATGCGGCCTTAAGTACAAGAGTAGTGACTCTTCTTATAGTCTGTGCATTTAGCCTTTCCTGTGAGACCAGCATTAGTTTGCGATACACCACTGCAGGTTCAATGTATTCCTTGGACCTTCACAATGACGATGAAACACAGCAATTGCATCGGAATTAAATACAAAAGGCACAATGCCGCCTTAAATAGAAGAATAGTGACTCTTCTTACTGTCTGCGTTTGAGCATTCATTGTGAGACCAGTATTAGTTCCCTATACACCACTGTAGGTTAATGTATTCCAAGGACCTTCACCCTGACGATGAAACACAGCAATTGCATCGGAATTAAATACAAAAGGCACAATGCCGCCTTAAGTACAAGAGTAGTGACACTTCTTACAGTCTGTGCTTTTAGCCTTTCCTGTGAGACCAGCATTAGTTTGCGATACACCACTGTAGGTTAATGTATCCCTAGGACCTTCACATTGACGATGAAACACAGCAATTGCATCGGAATTAAATACAAAAGGCACAATGCCGCTTTAAATAGAAGAATAGTGACTCTTCTTACAGTCCTCGTTTGAGCATTCATTGTGAGACCAGTTTTAGTTCCCGATACACCACTGTAGGTTAATGTATTCCTAGGACCTTCACATTGACGATGAAACACAGCAATTGCATCGGAATTAAATACAAAAGGCACAATACCGCCTTAAATAGAAGAATAGCGACTCTTCTTACAGTCTGTGTTTGAGCATTCATTGTGAGACCAGTATTAGTTCCCGATACACCACTGTAGGTTAATGTATTCCTAGGACCTTCACATTGACGATGAAACACAGCAATTGCATCGGAATTAAATACAAAAGGCACAATGCCGCCTTAAATAGAAGAATAGTGACTATTCTCACAGTCTGCGTTTGAGCATTCATTGTGAGACCAGAATTAGTTCCCGATACACCACTGTAGGTTAATGTATTCCTAGGACCTTCACATTGACGATGAAACACAGCAATTGCATCGGAATTAAATACAAAAGGCACAATGCCGCCTTAAGTACAAGAGTAGTGACTCTTCTTACAGTCTGTGCTTTTAGCCTTTCCTGTGAGCCCAGCATTAGTTTGCGATAAACCACTGTAGGTTAATGCATTCCTAGGACCTTCACATTGACGATGAAACACAGCAACTGCATCGGAATTAAATACAAAAGGCACAATGCCGCATTAAATAGAAGAATAGTGACTCTTCTTACAGTCTGTGTTTGAGCATTCATTGTGAGACCAGTATTATTTCCCGATACACCACTGTAGGTTAATGTATTCCTAGGACCTTCACATTGACGATGAAACACAGCAATTGCATCGGAATTAAATACAAAAGGCACAATGCCGCCTTAAGTACAAGAGTAGTGACTCTTCTCACAGTCTGTGTTTGAGCATTCATTGTGAGACCAGTTTTAGTTCCCGATACACCACTGTAGGTTAATGTATTCCTAGGACCTTCACATTGACGATAAAACACAGCAATTGCATCGGAATTAAATACAAAAGGCACAATGCCGCCTTAAATAGAAGAATAGTGACTCTTATTACAGTCTGTGCTTTTAGCCTTTCCTGTGAGACCAGCATTAGTTTGCGATACACCACTGCAGGTTAATGTATTCCTAGGACCTTCACACTGACGATGAAACACAGCAATTGCATCGGAATTAAATACAAAAGGCACAATGCCGCCTTAAATAGAAGAATAGTGACTCTTCTTACAGTCTGCGTTTGAGCATTCATTGTGAGACCAGTATTAGTTCCCGATACACCACTGTAGGTTTATATATTCCTGGGACCTTCACATTGACGATGAAACACAGCAATTGCATCGTAATTAAATACAAAAGGCACAATGCCGCCTTAAATAGAAGAATAGTGACTCTTCTTACAGTCTGCGTTTGAGCATTCATTGTGAGACCAGTAATAGTTCCCGATACACCACTGTAGGTTAATGTATTCCTAGGACCTTCACATTGACGATGAAACACAGCAATTGCAACGGAATTAAATACAAAAGGCACAATGCCGCCTTAAGTACAAGAGTAGTGACTCTTATTACAGTCTGTGCTTTTAGCCTTTCCTGTGAGACCAGCATTAGTTGGCGATACACCACTGCAGGTTAATGTATTCCTAGGACCTTCACACTGACGATGAAACACAGCAATTGCATCGGAATTAAATGCAAAAGGCACAATGCCGCCTTAAATAGAAGATTAGTGACTCTTCCTTACAGTCTGTGTTTGAGCATTCATTGTGAGACCAGTATTAGTTCCCGATACACCACTGAAGGTTAATGTATCCCTAGGGCCTTCACATTGACGATCAAACACAGCAATTGCATCGGAATTAAGAAGAGTCACTATTCTTCTATTTAAGGCGGCATTGTGCCTTTTGTATTTAAGGTCTGTATTTGAGCATTCATTGTGAGACCAGTATTAGTTCCCGATACACCACTGTAGGTTAATGTATTCCACGGACCTTCACATTGACGATGAAACACAGCAATTGCATTGGAATTAAATACAAAAGGCACAATGCCGCCTTAAATACAAGAATAGTGACTCTTCTTACAGTCTGTGCTTTTAGCCTTTCCTGTGAGACCAGCATTAGTTTACGATACACCACTGTAGGTTAATGTATTCCTAGGACCTCCACATTGACGATGAAACACAGCAATTGCATCGGAATTAAATACGAAAGGCACAATGCCGCCCTAAATAGATGAATAGTGACTCTTCTTACAGTCTGCGTTTGGGCATTCATTGTGAGACCAGTATTAGTTCCCGATACACCACTGTAGGTTAATGTATTCCTAGGACCTTCACATTGACGATGATACACAGCAATTGCATCGGAATTAAATACAAAAGGCACAATGCCGCCTTAAGTTCAAGAGTAGTGACTCTTCTTACAGTCTGTGCTTATAGCCTTTCCTGTGAGACCAGCATTAGTTTGCGATACATCACTGTAGGTTAATGTATTCCAAGGACCTTCACATTGACGATGAAACACAGCAATTGCATCGGAATTAAATACAAAAGGCACAATGCCGCCTTAAATAGAAGAATAATGACTCTTCTTACAGTCTGTGTTTGAGCATTCATTGTGAGACCAGCATTAGTTTGCGATACACCACTGTAGGTTAATGTATTCCTAGGACCTTCACATTGACGATGAAACACAGCAATTGCATCGGAATTAAATACAAAAGGCACAATGCCGCCTTAAATAGAAGAATAGTGACTCTTCTTACAGTCTGTGTATGAGCATTCATTGTGAGACCAGTATTAGTTCCCGATACACCACTGTAGGTTAATGTATTCCTAGGACCTTCACACTGACGTTGAATCACAGCAATTGCTTCGGAATTAAATAAAAAAGGCACAATGCGGCCTTAAGTACAAGAGTAGTGACTCTTCTTATAGTCTGTGCATTTAGCCTTTCCTGTGAGACCAGCATTAGTTTGCGATACACCACTGCATGTTCAATGTATTCCTTGGACCTTCACAATGACGATGAAACACAGCAATTGCATCGGAATTAAATACAAAAGGCACAATGCCGCCTTAAATAGAAGAATAGTGACTCTTCTTACAGTCTGCGTTTGAGCATTCATTGTGAGACCAGTATTAGTTCCCGATACACCACTGTAGGTTAATGTATTCCAAGGACCTTCACCCTGACGATGAAACACAGCAATTGCATCGGAATTAAATACAAAAGGCACAATGCCGCCTTAAATAGAAGAATAGTGACTCTTCTTACAGTCTGCGTTTGAGCATTCATTGTGAGACCAGTATTAGTTCCCGATACACCACTGTAGGTTAATGTTTTCCTAGGACCTACGCATTGACGATGAAACACAGCAATTGCATCGGAATTAAATACAAAAGGCACAATGCCGCCTTAAGTACAAGAGTAGTGACACTTCTTACAGTCTGTGCTTTTAGCCTTTCCTGTGAGACCAGCATTAGTTTGCGATACACCACTGTAGGTTAATGTATCCCTAGGACCTTCACATTGACGATGAAACACAGCAATTGCATCGGAATTAAATACAAAAGGCACAATGCCGCTTTAAATAGAAGAATAGTGACTCTTCTTACAGTCCTCGTTTGAGCATTCATTGTGAGACCAGTATTAGATCCCGATACACCACTGTAGGTTAATGTATTCCTAGGACCTTCACATTGACGATGAAACACAGCAATTGCATCGGAATTAAATACAAAAGGCACAATGCCGCCTTAAATAGAAGAATAGCGACTCTTCTTACAGTCTGTGTTTGAGCATTCTTTGTGAGACCAGTATTAGTTCCCGATACACCACTGTAGGTTAATGTATTCCTAGGACCTTCACATTGACGATGAAACACAGCAATTGCATCGGAATTAAATATAAAAGTCACAGTGCCGCCTTAAATAGAAGAATAGTGACTATTCTTACAGTCTGTGTTTAAGCATTCTTTGTGAGACCAGTATTAGTTCCCGATACACCACTGTAGGTTAATGTATTCCTAGGACCTTCACATTGACGATGAAAAACAGCAATTGCATCGGAATTAAATAAAAAAGGCACAATGCGGCCTTAAGTACAAGAGTAGTGACTCTTCTTACAGTCTGTGCATTTAGCCTTTCCTGCGAGACCAGCATTAGTTTGCGATACACCACTGCAGGTTCAATGTATTCCTTGGACCTTCACATTGACGATGAAACACAGCAATTGCATCGGAATTAAATACAAAAGGCACAATGCCGTCTTAAATAGAAGAGTAGTGACTCTTCTTACAGTCTGTGTTTGAGCATTCATTGTGAGACCAGTATTAGTTCCCGATACACCACTGTAGGTTAATGTATTCCTAGGACCTTCACATTGACGATGAAACACATAGCAATTGCATCGAAATTAAATACAAAAGGCACATTGCCGCCTTAAATAGAAGAATAGTGACTCTTCTTACAGTCTGTGTTTGAGCATTCATTGTGAGACCAGTATTAGTTCCCGATACACCACTGTAGGTTAATGTATTCCTAGGACCTTCACCCTGACGATGAAACAGAGCAATTGCATCGGAATTAAATACAAAGGGCACAATGCCGCCTTAAATAGAAGAATAGTGACTCTTCTTACAGTCTGCGTTTGAGCATTCATTGTGAGACCAGTATTAGTTCCCGATACACCACTGTAGGTTAATGTATTCCTAGGACCTTCACATTGACGATGAAACACAGGAATTGCATTGGAATTAAATACAAAAGGCACAATGCCGCCTTAAGTACAAGAGTAGTGACTCTTCTTACAGTCTGTGCTTTTAGTCTTTCCTGTGAGACCAGCATTAGTTTGCGATACACCACTGTAGGTTAATGAATTCCTAGGACCTTCACATTGTCGATGAAACACAGCAATTGCATCGGAATTAAATACAAAAGGCACAATGCCGCCTTAAATAGAAGAATAGTGACTCTTCTTACAGTCTGTGTTTGAGCATTCATTGTGAGACCAGTATTAGTTCCCGATACACCACTGTAGGTTAATGTATTCCTAGGACTTTCACATTGACGATGAAACAGAGCAATTGCTTCTTGAATGAAATAAAAAAGGCACAATGCGGCCTTAAGTACAAGAGTAGTGACACTTCTTATAGTCTGTGTATTTAGCCTTTCCTGTGAGACCAGCAATAGTTTGCGATACACCACTGCAGGTTCAATGTATTCCTTGGACCTTCACATTGACGATGAAACACAGCAATTGCCTCGGAATTAAATACAAAAGGCACAATGCCGCCTTAAATAGAAGAATAGTGACTCTTATTACAGTCTGCGTTTGAGCATTCATTGTGAGACCAGTATTAGTTCCCGATACACCACTGTAGGTAGATGTATTCCTAGGACCTTCACATTGACGATGAAACACAGCAATTGCATCGGAATTAAATACAAAAAGCACAATGCCGCCTTAAATAGAAGAATAGCGACTCTTCTTACAGTCTGTGTTTGAGCATTCATTGTGAGACCAGTATTAGTTCCCGATACACCACTGTAGGTTAATGTATTCCTAGGTCCTTCACATTGACGATGAAACACAGCAATTGCATCGGAATTAAATACAAAAGGCACAATGCCGCCTTAAGTACAAGAATAGTGACTCTTCATACAGTCTGTGTTTGAGCATTGATTGTGAGACCAGTATTCGTTCCCGATACACCACTGTAGGTTAATGTATTCATAAGACCTTCACACTGACGATGAAACACAGCAATTGCATCGGAATTAAATACAAAAGGCACAATGCCACCTTAAATAGAAGAATAGTGACTCTTCTTACAGTCTGCGTTTGAGCATTCATTGTGAGACCAGTATTAGTTCCCGATACACCACTGTAGGTTAATGTATTCCTAGGACCTTCACATTGACGATGAAACACAACAATTGCATCGGAATTAAATACAAAAGGCACAATGCCGCCTTAAGTACAAGAGTAGTGACTCTTCTTACAGTCTGTGCTTTTAGTCTTTCCTGTGAGACCAGCATTAGTTTGCGATACACCACTGTAGGTTAATGTATTCCTAGGACCTTCACATTGTCGATGAAACACAGCAATTGCATCGGAATTAAATACAAAAGGCGCAATGCCGCCTTAAATAGAAGAATAGTGACTCTTCTTACATTCTGTGTTTGAGCATTCATTGTGAGACCAGTATTAGTTCCCGATACACCACTGTAGGTTAATGTATTCCTAGGACCTTCACATTGACGATGAAACACAGCAATTGCATCGGAATTAAATACAAAAGGCACAATGCCGCCTTAAATAGAAGAATAGTGACTCTTCTTACAGTCTGTGTTTGAGCATTCATTGTGAGACCAGTATTAGTTCCCGATACACCACTGTAGGTTAATGTATTCCTAGGACCTTCACATTGACGATGAAACACAGCTATTGCTTCGGAATTAAATAAAAAAGGCACAATGCGGCCTTAAGTACAAGAGTAGTGACTCTTCTTATAGTCTGTGCATTTAGCCTTTCCTGTGAGACCAGCATTAGTTTGCGATACACCACTGCAGGTTCAATGTATTCCTTGGACCTTCACAATGACGATGAAACACAGCAATTGCATCGGAATTAAATACAAAAGGCACAATGCCGCCTTAAATAGAAGAATAGTGACTCTTCTTACTGTCTGCGTTTGAGCATTCATTGTGAGACCAGTATTAGTTCCCTATACACCACTGTAGGTTAATGTATTCCAAGGACCTTCACCCTGACGATGAAACACAGCAATTGCATCGGAATTAAATACAAAAGGCACAATGCCGCCTTAAGTACAAGAGTAGTGACACTTCTTACAGTCTGTGCTTTTAGCCTTTCCTGTGAGACCAGCATTAGTTTGCGATACACCACTGTAGGTTAATGTATCCCTAGGACCTTCACATTGACGATGAAACACAGCAATTGCATCGGAATTAAATACAAAAGGCACAATGCCGCTTTAAATAGAAGAATAGTGACTCTTCTTACAGTCCTCGTTTGAGCATTCATTGTGAGACCAGTTTTAGTTCCCGATACACCACTGTAGGTTAATGTATTCCTAAGACCTTCACATTGACGATGAAACACAGCAATTGCATCGGAATTAAATACAAAAGGCACAATGCCGCCTTAAATAGAAGAATAGCGACTCTTCTTACAGTCTGTGTTTGAGCATTCATTGTGAGACCAGTATTAGTTCCCGATACACCACTGTAGGTTAATGTATTCCTAGGACCTTCACATTGACGATGAAACACAGCAATTGCATCGGAATTAAATACAAAAGGCACAATGCCGCCTTAAATAGAAGAATAGTGACTATTCTCACAGTCTGCGTTTGAGCATTCATTGTGAGACCAGAATTAGTTCCCGATACACCACTGTAGGTTAATGTATTCCTAGGACCTTCACATTGACGATGAAACACAGCAATTGCATCGGAATTAAATACAAAAGGCACAATGCCGCCTTAAGTACAAGAGTAGTGACTCTTCTTACAGTCTGTGCTTTTAGCCTTTCCTGTGAGCCCAGCATTAGTTTGCGATAAACCACTGTAGGTTAATGTATTCCTAGGACCTTCACATTGACGATGAAACACAGCAACTGCATGGGAATTAAATACAAAAGGCACAATGCCGCATTAAATAGAAGAATAGTGACTCTTCTTACAGTCTGTGTTTGAGCATTCATTGTGAGACCAGTATTATTTCCCGATACACCACTGTAGGTTAATGTATTCCTAGGACCTTCACATTGACGATGAAACACAGCAATTGCATCGGAATTAAATACAAAAGGCACAATGCCGCCTTAAGTACAAGAGTAGTGACTCTTCTCACAGTCTGTGTTTGAGCATTCATTGTGAGACCAGTTTTAGTTCCCGATACACCACTGTAGGTTAATGTATTCCTAGGACCTTCACATTGACGATAAAACACAGCAATTGCATCGGAATTAAATACAAAAGGCACAATGCCGCCTTAAATAGAAGAATAGTGACTCTTATTACAGTCTGTGCTTTTAGCCTTTCCTGTGAGACCAGCATTAGTTTGCGATACACCACTGCAGGTTAATGTATTCCTAGGACCTTCACACTGACGATGAAACACAGCAATTGCATCGGAATTAAATACAAAAGGCACAATGCCGCCTTAAATAGAAGAATAGTGACTCTTCTTACAGTCTGCGTTTGAGCATTCATTGTGAGACCAGTATTAGTTCCCGATACACCACTGTAGGTTTATGTATTCCTGGGACCTTCACATTGACGATGAAACACAGCAATTGCATCGTAATTAAATACAAAAGGCACAATGCCGCCTTAAATAGAAGAATAGTGACTCTTCTCACAGTCTGCGTTTGAGCATTCATTGTGAGACCAGTAATAGTTCCCGATACACCACTGTAGGTTAATGTATTCCTAGGACCTTCACATTGACGATGAAACACAGCAATTGCAACGGAATTAAATACAAAAGGCACAATGCCGCCTTAAGTACAAGAGTAGTGACTCTTATTACAGTCTGTGCTTTTAGCCTTTCCTGTGAGACCAGCATTAGTTGGCGATACACCACTGCAGGTTAATGTATTCCTAGGACCTTCACACTGACGATGAAACACAGCAATTGCATCGGAATTAAATGCAAAAGGCACAATGCCGCCTTAAATAGAAGATTAGTGACTCTTCCTTACAGTCTGTGTTTGAGCATTCATTGTGAGACCAGTATTAGTTCCCGATACACCACTGAAGGTTAATGTATCCCTAGGGCCTTCACATTGACGATCAAACACAGCAATTGCATCGGAATTAAATACAAAAGGCACAATGCCGCCTTAAATAGAAGAATAGTGACTCTTCTTAAGGTCTGTATTTGAGCATTCATTGTGAGACCAGTATTAGTTCCCGATACACCACTGTAGGTTAATGTATTCCACGGACCTTCACATTGACGATGAAACACAGCAATTGCATTGGAATTAAATACAAAAGGCACAATGCCGCCTTAAATACAAGAATAGTGACTCTTCTTACAGTCTGTGCTTTTAGCCTTTCCTGTGAGACCAGCATTAGTTTACGATACACCACTGTAGGTTAATGTATTCCTAGGACCTCCACATTGACGATGAAACACAGCAATTGCATCGGAATTAAATACGAAAGGCACAATGCCGCCCTAAATAGATGAATAGTGACTCTTCTTACAGTCTGCGTTTGGGCATTCATTGTGAGACCAGTATTAGTTCCCGATACACCACTGTAGGTTAATGTATTCCTAGGACCTTCACATTGACGATGATACACAGCAATTGCATCGGAATTAAATACAAAAGGCACAATGCCGCCTTAAGTTCAAGAGTAGTGACTCTTCTTACAGTCTGTGCTTATAGCCTTTCCTGTGAGACCAGCATTAGTTTGCGATACATCACTGTAGGTTAATGTATTCCAAGGACCTTCACATTGACGATGAATCACAGCAATTGCATCGGAATTAAATACAAAAGGCACAATGCCGCCTTAAATAGAAGAATAATGACTCTTCTTACAGTCTGTGTTTGAGCATTCATTGTGAGACCAGCATTAGTTTGCGATACACCACTGTAGGTTAATGTATTCCTAGGACCTTCACATTGACGATGAAACACAGCAATTGCATCGGAATTAAATACAAAAGGCACAATGCCGTCTTAAATAGAAGAATAGTGATTCTTCTTACAGTCTGTGTTTGAGCATTCATTGTGAGACCAGTATTAGTTCCCGATACACCACTGTAGGTTAATGTATTCCTAGGACCTTCACATTGACGATGAAACACAGCAATTGCATCGGAATTAAATACAAAAGGCACAATGCCGCCTTAAATAGAAGAATAGTGAATCTTCTTACAGTCTGTGTATGAGCATTCATTGTGAGACCAGTATTAGTTCCCGATACACCACTGTAGGTTAATGTATTCCTAGGACCTTCACATTGACGTTGAATCACAGCAATTGCTTCGGAATTAAATAAAAAAGGCACAATGCGGCCTTAAGTACAAGAGTAGTGACTCTTCTTATAGTCTGTGCATTTAGCCTTTCCTGTGAGACCAGCATTAGTTTGCGATACACCACTGCATGTTCAATGTATTCCTTGGACTTTCACAATGACGATGAAACACAGCAATTGCATCGGAATTAAATACAAAAGGCACAATGCCGCCTTAAATAGAAGAATAGTGACTCTTCTTACAGTCTGCGTTTGAGCATTCATTGTGAGACCAGTATTAGTTCCCGATACACCACTGTAGGTTAATGTATTCCAAGGACCTTCACCCTGACGATGAAACACAGCAATTGCATCGGAATTAAATACAAAAGGCACAATGCCGCCTTAAATAGAAGAATAGTGACTCTTCTTACAGTCTGCGTTTGAGCATTCATTGTGAGACCAGTATTAGTTCCCGATACACCACTGTAGGTTAATGTTTTCCTAGGACCTACGCATTGACGATGAAACACAGCAATTGCATCGGAATTAAATACAAAAGGCACAATGCCGCCTTAAGTACAAGAGTAGTGACACTTCTTACAGTCTGTGCTTTTAGCCTTTCCTGTGAGACCAGCATTAGTTTGCGATACACCACTGTAGGTTAATGTATCCCTAGGACCTTCACATTGACGATGAAACACAGCAATTGCATCGGAATTAAATACAAAAGGCACAATGCCGCTTTAAATAGAAGAATAGTGACTCTTCTTACAGTCCTCGTTTGAGCATTCATTGTGAGACCAGTATTAGATCCCGATACACCACTGTAGGTTAATGTATTCCTAGGACCTTCACATTGACGATGAAACACAGCAATTGCATCGGAATTAAATACAAAAGGCACAATGCCGCCTTAAATAGAAGAATAGCGACTCTTCTTACAGTCTGTGTTTGAGCATTCATTGTGAGACCAGTATTAGTTCCCGATACACCACTGTAGGTTAATGTATTCCTAGGACCTTCACATTGACGATGAAACACAGCAATTGCATCGGAATTAAATATAAAAGTCACAATGCCGCCTTAAATAGAAGAATAGTGACTATTCTTACAGTCTGTGTTTAAGCATTCTTTGTGAGACCAGTATTAGTTCCCGATACACCACTGTAGGTTAATGTATTCCTAGGACCTTCACATTGACGATGAAAAACAGCAATTGCATCGGAATTAAATAAAAAAGGCACAATGCGGCCTTAAGTACAAGAGTAGTGACTCTTCTTACAGTCTGTGCATTTAGCCTTTCCTGTGAGACCAGCATTAGTTTGCGATACACCACTGCAGGTTCAATGTATTCCTTGGACCTTCACATTGACGATGAAACACAGCAATTGCATCGGAATTAAATACAAAAGGCCCAATGCCGTCTTAAATAGAAGAGTAGTGACTCTTCTTACAGTCTGTGTTTGAGCATTCATTGTGAGACCAGTATTAGTTCCCGATACACCACTGTAGGTTAATGTATTCCTAGGACCTTCACATTGACGATGAAACACATAGCAATTGCATCGAAATTAAATACAAAAGGCACATTGCCGCCTTAAATAGAAGAATAGTGACTCTTCTTACAGTCTGTGTTTGAGCATTCATTGTGAGACCAGTATTAGTTCCCGATACACCACTGTAGGTTAATGTATTCCTAGGACCTTCACCCTGACGATGAAACACAGCAATTGCATCGGAATTAAATACAAAGGGCACAATGCCGCCTTAAATAGAAGAATAGTGACTCTTCTTACAGTCTGCGTTTGAGCATTCATTGTGAGACCAGTATTAGTTCCCGATACACCACTGTAGGTTAATGTATTCCTAGGACCTTCACATTGACGATGAAACACAGGAATTGCATTGGAATTAAATACAAAAGGCACAATGCCGCCTTAAGTACAAGAGTAGTGACTCTTCTTACAGTCTGTGCTTTTAGTATTTCCTGTGAGACCAGCATTAGTTTGCGATACACCACTGTAGGTTAATGAATTCCTAGGACCTTCACATTGTCGATGAAACACAGCAATTGCATCGGAATTAAATACAAAAGGCACAATGCCGCCTTAAATAGAAGAATAGTGACTCTTCTTACAGTCTGTGTTTGAGCATTCATTGTGAGACCAGTATTACTTCCCGATACACCACTGTAGGTTAATGTATTCCTAGGACTTTCACATTGACGATGAAACAGAGCAATTGCTTCGGAATTAAATAAAAAAGGCACAATGCGGCCTTAAGTACAAGAGTAGTGACACTTCTTATAGTCTGTGTATTTAGCCTTTCCTGTGAGACCAGCAATAGTTTGCGATACACCACTGCAGGTTCAATGTATTCCTTGGACCTTCACATTGACGATGAAACACAGCAATTGCCTCGGAATTAAATACAAAAGGCACAATGCCGCCTTAAATAGAAGAATAGTGACTCTTCTTACAGTCTGTGTTTGAGCATTCATTGTGAGACCAGTATTAGTTCCCGATACACCACTGTAGGTTAATGTATTCCTAGGACCTTCACACTGACGATGAAACACAACCATTGCATCGGAATTAAATACAAAAGGCACAATGCCGCCTTAAATAGAAGAATAGTGACTCTTATTACAGTCTGCGTTTGAGCATTCATTGTGAGACCAGTATTAGTTCCCGATACACCACTGTAGGTAGATGTATTGCTAGGACCTTCACATTGACGATGAAACACAGCAATTGCATCGGAATTAAATACAAAAAGCACAATGCCGCCTTAAATAGAAGAATAGCGACTCTTCTTACAGTCTGTGTTTGAGCATTCATTGTGAGACCAGTATTAGTTCCCGATACACCACTGTAGGTTAATGTATTCCTAGGTCCTTCACATTGACGATGAAACACAGCAATTGCATCGGAATTAAATACAAAAGGCACAATGCCGCCTTAAGTACAAGAATAGTGACTCTTCATACAGTCTGTGTTTGAGCATTGATTGTGAGACCAGTATTAGTTCCCGATACACCACTGTAGGTTAATGTATTCATAAGACCTTCACACTGACGATGAAACACAGCAATTGCATCGGAATTAAATACAAAAGGCACAATGCCACCTTAAATAGAAGAATAGTGACTCTTCTTACAGTCTGCGTTTGAGCATTCATTGTGAGACCAGTATTAGTTCCCGATACACCACTGTAGGTTAATGTATTCCTAGGACCTTCACATTGACGATGAAACACAACAATTGCATCGGAATTAAATACAAAAGGCACAATGCCGCCTTAAGTACAAGAGTAGTGACTCTTCTTACAGTCTGTGCTTTTAGTCTTTCCTGTGAGACCAGCATTAGTTTGCGATACACCACTGTAGGTTAATGTATTCCTAGGACCTTCACATTGTCGATGAAACACAGCAATTGCATCGGAATTAAATACAAAAGGCACAATGCCGCCTTAAATAGAAGAATAGTGACTCTTCTTACAGTCTGTGTTTGAGCATTCATTGTGAGACCAGTATTAGTTCCCGATACACCACTGTAGGTTAATGTATTCCTAGGACCTTCACATTGACGATGAAACACAGCAATTGCATCGGAATTAAATACAAAAGGCACAATGCCGCCTTAAATAGAAGAATAGTGACTCTTCTTACAGTCTGTGTTTGAGCATTCATTGTGAGACCAGTATTAGTTCCCGATACACCACTGTAGGTTAATGTATTCCTAGGACCTTCACATTGACGATGAAACACAGCTATTGCTTCGGAATTAAATAAAAAAGGCACAATGCGGCCTTAAGTACAAGAGTAGTGACTCTTCTTATAGTCTGTGCATTTAGCCTTTCCTGTGAGACCAGCATTAGTTTGCGATACACCACTGCAGGTTCAATGTATTCCTTGGACCTTCACATTGACGATGAAACACAGCAATTGCATCGGAATTAAATACAAAAAGCACAATGCCGCCTTAAATAGAAGAATAGCGACTCTTCTTACAGTCTGTGTTTGAGCATTCATTGTGAGACCAGTATTAGTTCCCGATACACCACTGTAGGTTAATGTATTCCTAGGACCTTCACATTGACGATGAAACACAGCAATTGCATCGGAATTAAATACAAAAGGCACAATGCCGCCTTAAGTACAAGAGTAGTGACTCTTCTTACAGTCTGTGCTTTTAGCCTTTCCTGTGAGACCAGCATTAGTTTGCGATACACCACTGCAGGTTCAATGTATTCCTTGGACCTTCACTTGACGATGAAACACAGCAATTGCATCGGAATTAGATACAAAAGGCACAATGCCGCCTTAAATAGAAGAATAGTGACTCTTGTTCAGTCTGTGTTTGAGCATTCATTGTGAGACCAGTATTAGTTCCCGATACACCACTGTAGGTTAATGTATTCCTAGGTCCTTCACATTGACGATGAAACACAGCAATTGCATCGGAATTAAATACAAAAGGCACAATGCCGCCTTAAGTACAAGAATAGTGACTCTTCTTACAGTCTGTGTTTGAGCATTCATTGTGAGACCAGTATTAGTTCCCGATACACTACTGTAGGTTAATGTATTCCTAGGACCTTCACATTGACGATGAAACACAGCAATTGCATCGAAATTAAATACAAAAGGCACAATGCCGCCTTAAATAGAAGAATAGTGCCTCTTCTTACAGTCTGTGTTTGAGCATTCATTGTGAGACCAGAATTAGTTCCCGATACACCACTGTAGGTTAATGTATTCCTAGGACCTTCACATTGACGATGAAACACAGCAATTGCATCGGAATTAAATACAAAAGGCACAATGCCGCCTTAAATAGAAGAATAGCGACTCTTCTTACAGTCTGTGTTTGAGCATTCATTGTGAGACCAGTATTAGTACCCGATACACCACTGTAGGTTAATGTATTCCTAGATCCTTCACATTGACGATGAAACACAGCAATTGCATCGGAATTAAATACAAAAGGCACATTGCCGCCTTAAGTACAAGAATAGTGACTCTTCTTACAGTCTGTGTTTGAGCATTCATTGTGAGACCAGTATTAGTTCCCGATACACCACTGTAGGTTAATGTATTCCTAGGACCTTCACACTGACGATGAAACACAGCAATTGCATCGGAATTAAATACAAAAGGCACAATGCCGCCTTAAATAGAAGAATAGTGACTCTTCTTACAGTCTGCGTTTGAGCATTCATTGTGAGACCAGTATTAGTTCCCGATACACCACTGTAGGTTAATGTATTCCTACGACCTTCACATTGACGATGAAACACAGCTATTGCTTCGGAATTAAATAAAAAAGGCACAATGCGGCCTTAAGTACAAGAGTAGTGACTCTTCTTATAGTCTGTGCATTTAGCCTTTCCTGTGAGACCAGCATTAGTTTGCGATACACCACTGCAGGTTCAATGTATTCCTTGGACCTTCACATTGACGATGAAACACAGCAATTGCATCGGAATTAAATACAAAAAGCACAATGCCGCCTTAAATAGAAGAATAGCGACTCTTCTTACAGTCTGTGTTTGAGCATTCATTGTGAGACCAGTATTAGTTCCCGATACACCACTGTAGGTTAATGTATTCCTAGGTCCTTCACATTGACGATGAAACACAGCAATTGCATCGGAATTAAATACAAAAGGCACAATGCCGCCTTAAGTACAAGAATAGTGACTCTTCTTACAGTCTGTGTTTGAGCATTCATTGTGAGACCAGTATTAGTTCCCGATACACTACTGTATGTTAATGTATTCCTAGGACCTTCACACTGACGATGAAACACAGCAATTGCATCGGAATTAAATACAAAAGGCACAATGCCGCCTTAAATAGAAGAATAGTGACTCTTCTTACAGTCTGCGTTTGAGCATTCATTGTGAGACCAGTATTAGCTCCCGATACACCACTGTAGGTTAATGTATTCCTAGGACCTTCACATTGACGATGAAACACAGCAATTGCATCGGAATTAAATACAAAAGGCACAATGCCGCCTTAAGTACAAGAGTAGTGACTCTTCTTACAGTCTGTGCTTTTAGCCTTTCCTGTGAGACCAGCATTATTTTGCGATACACCACTGTAGGTTAATGTATTCCTAGGGCCTTCACATTGTCGATGAAACACAGCAATTGCATCGGAATTAAATACAAAAGGCACAATGCCGCCTTAAATAGAAGAATAGTGACTCTTCTTACAGTCTGCGTTTGAGCATTCATTGTGAGACCAGTATTAGTTCCCGATACACCACTGTAGGTTAATGTATTCCTAGGACCTTCACATTGACGATGAAACAAAGCAATTGCATCGGAATTAAATACAAAAGGCACAATGCCGCCTTAAGTACAAGAATAGTGACTCTTCTTACAGTCTGTGCTTTTAGCCTTTCCTGTAAGACCAGCATTAGTTTGCGATACACCACTGTAGGTTAATGTATTCCTAGGACCTTCACATTGACGATGAAACACAGCAATTGCATCGGAATTAAATACAAAAGGAACAATGCCGCCTTAAATAGAAGAATAGTGATTCTTCTTACAGTCTGTGTTTGAGCATTCATTGTTAGACCATTATTAGTTCCCGATACACTACTGTAGGTTAATGTATTCCTAGGACCTTCACATTGACGATGAAACACAGCAATTGCATCGGAATTAAATACAAAAGGCACAATGCCGCCTTAAGTACAAGAATAGTGACTCTTCTTACAGTCTGTGCTTTTAGCCTTTCCTGTGAGACCAGCATTAGTTTGCGATACACCACTGTAGGTTAATGTATTCCTAGGACCTTCACATTGACGATGAAACACAGCAATTGCATCGGAATTAAATACAAAAGGCACAATGCCGCCTTAAATAGAAGAATAGTGACTCTTCTTACAGTCTGTGTATGAGCATTCATTGTGAGACCAGAATTAGTTCCCGATACACCGCTGTAGGTTAATGTATTCCTAGGACCTTCACATTGACGATGAAACACAGCAATTGCATCGGAATTAAATACAAAAGGCACAATGCCGCCTTAAGTACAAGAATAGGGACTCTTCTTACAGTCGGTGTTTGAGCATTCATTGTGAGACGAGTATTAGTTCCCGATACACCACTGTAGGTTAATGTATTCCTAGGACTTTCACATTGACGATGAAACACAGCAATTGCATCGGAATTAAATACAAAAGGCACAATGCCGCCTTAAGTACAAGAGTAGTGACTCTTCTTACAGTCGGTGTTTGAGCACCCATTGTGAGACCAGTATTAGTTCCCGATACACCACTGTGGGTTAATGTATTCCTAGGACCTTCACATTGACTTTGAAACACAGCAATTGCATCGGAATTAAATACAAAAGGCACAATGCCGCCTTAAGTACGAGAATAGTGACTCTTCTTACAGTCTGTGTTTGAGCATTCATTGTGAGACCAGTATTAGTTCCCGATACACCACTGTAGGTTAATGTATTCCTAGGACCTTCACATTGACGATGAAACACAGCAATTGCATCGGAATTAAATAAAAAAGGCACAATGCGGCCTTAAGTACGAGAGTAGTGACTCTGCTTACAGTCTGTGCATTTAGCCTTTCCTGTGAGACCAGGATTTGTTTGCGATACACCACTGCAGGTTCAATGTATTCCTTGGACCTTCACATTGACGATGAAACACAGCAATTGCATCGGAATTAAATACAAAAGGCACAATGCCGCCTTAAATAGAAGAATAGTGACTCTTCTTACAGTCTGTGTTTGAGCATTCATTGTGAGACCAGTATTAGTTCCCGATACACCACTGTAGGTTAATGTATTCCTAGGACCTTCACATTGACGATGAAACACAGCAATTGCATCGGAATTAAATACAAAAGGCACAATGCCGCCTTAAATACAAGAATAGTGACTCTTATTACAGTCTGTGTTTGAGCATTCATTGTGAGACCAGTATTAGTTCCCGATACACCACTGTAGGTTAATGTATTCCTAGGACCTTCACATTGACGATGAAACACAGCAATTGCTTCGGAATTAAATAAAAAAGGCACAATGCGGCCTTAAGTACAAGAGTAGTGACTCTTCTTATAGTCTGTGCATATAGCCTTTCCTGTGAGACCAGCATTAGTTTGCGATACACCACTGGAGGTTCAATGTATTCCTTGGACCTTCACTTGACGATGAAACACAGCAATTGCATCGGAATTAAATACAAAAGGCACAATGCCGCCTTAAGTACAAGAATAGTGACTCTTCTTACAGTCTGTGTTTGAGCATTCATTGTGAGACCAGTATTAGTTCCCGATACACCACTGTAGGTTAATGTATTCCTAGGACCTTCACACTGACGATGAAACACAGCAATTGCATCGGAATTAAATACAAAAGGCACAATGCCGCCTTAAATAGAAGAATAGTGACTCTTCTTACAGTCTACGTTTGAGCATTCATTGTGAGACCAGTATTAGTTCCCGATACACCACTGTAGGTTAATGTATTCCTAGGACCTTAACATTGACGATAAAACACAGCAATTGCATCGGAATTAAATACAAAAGGCACAATGCCGCCTTAAGTACAAGTGTAGTGACACTTCTTACAGTCTGTGCTTTTAGCCTTTCCTGTGAGACCAGCATTAGTTTGCGATACACCACTGTAGGTTAATGTATTGCTGGGACCTTCATATTGACGATGAAACACAGCAATTGCATCGGAATTAAATACAAAAGGCACAATGCCGCCTTAAATAGAGGAATAGTGACTTTTCTTACAGTCTGCGTTTGAGCATTCATTGTGAGACCAGTATTAGTTCCCGATACACCACTGTAGGTTAATGTATTCCTAGGGCCTTCACATTGTCGATGAAACACAGCAATTGCATCGGAATTAAATACAAAAGGCACAATGCCGCCTTAAATAGAAGAATAGTGACTCTTCTTACAGTCTGCGTTTGAGCATTCATTGTGAGACCAGTATTAGTTCCCGATACACCACTGTAGGTTAATGTATTCCTAGGACCTTCACATTGACGATGAAACACAGCAATTGCATCGGAATTAAATACAAAAGGCACAATGCCGCCTTAAGTACAAGAATAGTGACTCTTCTTACAGTCTGTGCTTTTAGCCTTTCCTGTGAGACCAGCATTAGTTTGCGATACACCACTGTAGGTTAATGTATTCCTAGGACCTTCACATTGACGATGAAACACAGCAATTGCATCGGAATTAAATACAAAAGGAACAATGCCGCCTTAAATAGAAGAATAGTGATTCTTGTTACAGTCTGTGTTTGAGCATTCATTGTTAGGCCATTATTAGTTCCCGATACACTACTGTAGGTTAATGTATTCCTAGGACCTTCACATTGACGATGAAACACAGCAATTGCATCGGAATTAAATACAAAAGGCACAATGCCGCCTTAAGTACAAGAATAGTGACTCTTCTTACAGTCTGTGCTTTTAGCCTTTCCTGTGAGACCAGCATTAGTTTGCGATACACCACTGTAGGTTAATGTATTCCTAGGACCTTCACATTGACGATGAAACACAGCAATTGCATCGGAATTAAATACAAAAGGCACAATGCCGCCTTAAATAGAAGAATAGTGACTCTTCTTACAGTCTGTGTATGAGCATTCATTGTGAGACCAGAATTAGTTCCCGATACACCGCTGTAGGTTAATGTATTCCTAGGACCTTCACATTGACGATGAAACACAGCAATTAAATCGGAATTAAATATAAAAGGCACAATGCCGCCTCAAATAGAAGAATAGTGACTCTTCTTACAGTCTGTGTTTGAGCATTCATTGTGAGACCAGAATTAGTTCCCGATACACCACTGTAGGTTAACGTATTCCTAGGACCTTCACACTGACGATGAAACACAGCAATTGCATCGGAATTAAATACAAAAGGCACAATGCCGCCTTAAATAGAAGAATAGCGACTCTTGTTACAGTCTGTGTTTGAGCATTCATTGTGAGACCAGTATTAGTTCCCGATACACCACTGTAGGTTAATGTATTCCTAGGTCCTTCACATTGACGATGAAACACAGCAATTGCATCGGAATTAAATACAAAAGGCACAATGCCGCCTTAAGTACAAGAATAGGGACTCTTCTTACAGTCGGTGTTTGAGCATTCATTGTGAGACGAGTATTAGTTCCCGATACACCACTGTAGGTTAATGTATTCCTAGGACTTTCACATTGACGATGAAACACAGCAATTGCATCGGAATTAAATACAAAAGGCACAATGCCGCCTTAAGTACGAGAATAGTGACTCTTCTTACAGTCTGTGTTTGAGCATTCATTGTGAGACCAGTATTAGTTCCCGATACACCACTGTAGGTTAATGTATTCCTAGGACCTTCACATTGACGATGAAACACAGCAATTGCATCGGAATTAAATAAAAAAGGCACAATGCGGCCTTAAGTACAAGAGTAGTGACTCTGCTTACAGTCTGTGCATTTAGCCTTTCCTGTGAGACCAGGATTTGTTTGCGATACACCACTGCAGGTTCAATGTATTCCTTGGACCTTCACATTGACGATGAAACACAGCAATTGCATCGGAATTAAATACAAAAGGCACAATGCCGCCTTAAATAGAAGAATAGTGACTCTTTTTACAGTCTACGTTTGAGCATTCATTGTGAGACCAGTATTAGTTCCCGATACACCACTGTCGGTTAATGTATTCCTAGGACCTTAACATTGACGATAAAACACAGCAATTGCATCGGAATTAAATACAAAAGGCACAATGCCGCCTTAAGTACAAGTGTAGTGACACTTCTTACAGTCTGTGCTTTTAGCCTTTCCTGTGAGACCAGCATTAGTTTGCGATACACCACTGTAGGTTAATGTATTGCTGGGACCTTCATATTGACGATGAAACACAGCAATTGCATCGGAATTAAATACAAAAGGCACAATGCCGCCTTAAATAGAGGAATAGTGACTTTTCTTACAGTCCGCGTTTGAGCATTCATTTGGAGACCAGTATTAGTTCCCGATACACCACTGTAGGTTAATGTATTCCTAAGACCTTCACATTGACGATGAAACACAGCAATTGCATCGGAATTAAATACAAAAGGGACAATGCCGCCTTAAATAGAAGAATAGTGACTCTTCTTACAGTCTGTGTTTGAGCGTTCATTGTGAGACCAGTATTAGTTCCCGATACACCACTGTAGGTTAATGTATTCCTAGGTCCTTCACATTGACGATGAAACACAGCAATTTCATCGGAATTAAATACAAATGGCACAATGCCGCCTTACGTACAAGAATAGTGACTCTTCTTACAGTCTGTGTTTGAGCATTCATTGTGAGACCAGTATTAGTTCCCGATACACCACTGTAGGTTAATGTATTCCTAGGACCTTCACACTGACGATGAAACACAGCAATTGCATCGGAATTAAATACAAAAGGGACAATGCCGCCTTAAATAGAAGAATAGTGACTCTTCTTACAGTCTGTGTTTGAGCGTTCATTGTGAGACCAGTATTAGTTCCCGATACACCACTGTAGGTTAATGTATTGCTAGGACCTTCCCATTGACGAAGAAACACAGCAATTGCATCGGAATTAAATACAAAAGGCACAATGCCGCCTTAAGTACGAGAATAGTGACTCTTCTTACAGTCTGTGTTTGAGCATTCATTGTGAGACCAGTATTAGTTCCCGATACACCACTGTAGGTTAATGTATTCCTAGGACCTTCACATTGACGATGAAACACAGCAATTGCATCGGAATTAAATACAAAAGGCACAATGCCGCCTTAAGTACAAGAGTAGTGACTCTTCTTACAGTCGGTGTTTGAGCACTCATTGTGAGACCAGTATTAGTTCCCGATACACCACTGTAGGTTAATGTATTCCTAGGACCTTCACATTGACTTTGAAACACAGCAATTGCATCGGAAATAAATACAAAAGGCACAATGCCGCCTTAAATAGAAGAATAGTGACTCTTCTTACAGTCTGTGTTTGAGCATTCATTGTGAGACCAGTATTAGTTCCCGATACACCACTGTAGGTTAATGTATTCCTAGGACCTTCACATTGACGATGAAACACTGCAATTGCATCGGAATTAAATACAAAAGGCACAATGCCGCCTTAAATAGAAGAATAGTGACTCTTATTACAGTCTGTGTTTGAGCATTCATTGTGAGACCAGTATTAGTTCCCGATACACCACTGTAGGTTAATGTATTCCTAGGACCTTCACATTGACGATGAAACACAGCAATTGCTTCGGAATTAAATAAAAAAGGCACAATGCGGCCTTAAGTACAAGAGTAGTGACTCTTCTTATAGTCTGTGCATTTAGCCTTTCCTGTGAGACCAGCATTAGTTTGCAATACACCACTGCAGGTTCAATGTATTCCTTGGACCTTCACTTGACGATGAAACACAGCAATTGCATCGGAATTAAATACAAAAGGCACAATGCCGCCTTAAGTACAAGAATAGTGACTCCTCTTACAGTCTGTGTTTGAGCATTCATTGTGAGACCAGTATTAGTTCCCGATACACCACTGTAGGTTAATGTATTCCTAGGACCTTCACACTGACGATGAAACACAGCAATTGCATCGGAATTAAATACAAAAGGCACAATGCCGCCTTAAATAGAAGAATAGTGACTCTTCTTACAGTCTGCGTTTGAGCATTCATTGTGAGACCAGTATTAGTTCCCGATACACCACTGTAGGTTAATGTATTCCTAGGACCTTCACATTGACGATGAAACACAGCAATTGCATCGGAATTAAATACAAAAGGCACAATGCCGCCTTAAGTACAAGTGTAGTGACACTTCTTACAGTCTGTGCTTTTAGCCTTTCCTGTGAGACCAGCATTAGTTTGCGATACACCACTGTAGGTTAATGTATTGCTAGGACCTTCCCATTGACGAAGAAACACAGCAATTGCATCGGAATTAAATACAAAATGCACAATGCCGCCTTAAGTACAAGAGTAGTGACTCTTCTTACAGTCGGTGTTTGAGCACTCATTGTGAGACCAGTATTAGTTCCCGATACACCACTGTAGGTTAATGTATTCCTAGGACCTTCACATTGACTTTGAAACACAGCAATTGCATCGGAATTAAATACAAAAGGCACAATGCCGCCTTAAGTACGAGAATAGTGACTCTTCTTACAGTCTGTGTTTGAGCATTCATTGTGAGACCGGTATTAGTTCCCGATACACCACTGTAGGTTAATGTATTCCTAGGACCTTCACATTGACGATGAAACACAGCAATTGCATCGGAATTTAATAAAAAAGGCACAATGCGTCCTTAAGTACAAGAGTAGTGACTCTGCTTACAGTCTGTGCATTTAGGATTTCCTGTGAGACCAGGATTTGTTTGCGATACACCACTGCAGGTTCAATGTATTCCTTGGACCTTCACATTGACGATGAAACACAGCAATTGCATCGTAATTAAATACAAAAGGCACAATGCCGCCTTAAATAGAAGAATAGTGACTCTTCTTACAGTCTGTGTTTGAGCATTCATTGTGAGACCAGTATTAGTTCCCGATACACCACTGTAGGTTAATGTATTCCTAGGACCTTCACATTGACGATGAAACACAGCAATTGCATCGGAATTAAATACAAAAGGCACAATGCCGCCTTAAATAGAAGAATAGTGACTCTTATTACAGTCTGTGTTTGAGCATTCATTGTGAGACCAGTATTAGTTCCCGATACACCACTGTACTTTAATGTATTCCTAGGACCTTCACATTGACGATGAAACACAGCAATTGCATCGGAATGAAATACAAAAAGCACAATGCCGCCTTAAATAGAAGAATAGCGACTCCTCTTACAGTCTGTGTTTGAGCATTCATTGTGAGACCAGTATTAGTTCCTGATACACCACTGTAGGTTAATGTATTCCTAGGTCCTTCACATTGACGATGAAACACAGCAATTGCATCGGAATTAAATACAAAAGGCACAATGCCGCCTTAAGTACAAGAATAGTGACTCTTCTTACAGTCTGTGTTTGAGCATTCATTGTGAGACCAGTTTTAGTTCCCGATACACTACTGTAGGTTAATGTATTCCTAGGACCTTCACATTGACGATGAAACACAGCAATTGCTTCGGAATTAAATACAAAAGGCACAATGCCGCCTTAAGTACAAGTGTAGTGACACTTCTTACAGTCTGTGCTTTTAGCCTTTCCTGTGAGACCAGCATTAGTTTGCGATACACCACTGTAGGTTAATGTATTGCTAGGACCTTCACATTGACGATGAAACACAGCAATTGCATCGGAATTAAATACAAAAGGCACAATGCCGACTTAAATAGAAGAATAGTGACTTTTCTTACAGTCTGCGTTTGAGCATTCATTGTGAGACCAGTATTAGTTCCCGATACACCACTGTAGGTTAATGTATTCCTAGGACCTTCACATTGACGATGAAACACAGCAATTGCATCGGAATTAAATACAAAAGGGACAATGCCGCCTTAAATAGAAGAATAGTGACTCTTCTTACAGTCTGTGTTTGAGCATTCATTGTGAGACCAGTATTAGTTCCCGATACACCACTGTAGGTTAATGTATTCCTAGGACCTTCACATTGACGATGAAACACAGCAATTCCATCGGAATTAAATAAAAAAGGCACAATGCGGCCTTAAGTACAAGAGTAATGACTCTTCTTACAGTCTGTGCATTTAGCCTTTCCTGTGAGACCACCATTTGTTTGCGATACACCACTGCAGGTTCAATGTATTCCTTGGACCTTCACATTGACGATGAAACACAGCAATTGCATCGGAATTAAATACAAAAGGCACAATGCCGCCTTAAATAGAAGAATAGTGACTCTTCTTACAGTCTGTGTTTGAGCATTCATTGTGAGACCAGTGTTAGTTCCCGATACACCACTGTAGGTTAATGTATTCCTAGGACCTTCACATTGACGATGAATCAAAGCAATTGCATCGGAATTAAATACAAAAGGCACAATGCCGCCTTAAATAAAAGAATAGTGACTCTTCTTACAGTCTGTGTTTGAGCATTCATTGTGAGACCAGTGTTAGTTCCCGATACACCACTGTAGATTAATGTATTTCTAGGACCGTCACACTGACGATGAAACACAGCAATTGCATCGGAATTAAATACAAAAGGCACAATGCCGCCTTAAGTACGAGAATAGTGACTCTTCTTACAGTCTGTGCTTTTAGCCTTTCCTGTGAGACCAGCATTAGTTTGCGATACACCACTGTAGGTTAATGTATTCCTAGGACCTTCACATTGAAGATGAAACACAGCAATTGCATCGGAATTGAATACAAAAGGCACAATGCCGCCTTAAATAGAAGAATAGTGACTCTTCTTACAGTCTGTGTTTGAGCATTCATTGTGAGACCAGTATTAGTTCCCGATACACCACTGTAGGTTAATGTATTCCTACGATCTTCCCATTGACGATGAAACACAGCAATTGCATCGGAATTAAATACAAAAGCCACAATGCCGCCTTAAATAGAAGAATAGTGACTCTTCCTACAGTCTGTGTTTGAGCATTCATTGTGAAACCAGTATTTGTTCCCGATACACCACTGTAGGTTAATGTATTCCTAGGACCTTCACATTGATGATGAAACACAGCAATTGCATCGGAATTAAATAAAAAAGGAACAATGCGGCCTTAAGTACAAGAGTAGTGACTCTTCTTAGTCTGTGCATTTAGCCTTTCTTGTGAGACCAGCATTAGTTTGCGATACACCACTGCAGGTTCAATGTATTCCTTGGACCTTCACATTGACGGTGAAACACAGCAATTGCATTGGAATTAAATACAAAAGGCACAGTGCCGCCTTAAATACAAGAATAGTAACTCTCCTTACAGTCTGTGTTTGAGCATTCATTGTGAGACCAGTATTAGTTCCCGATACATCACTGTAGGTTAATGTATTCCTAGGACCTTCACATTGACGATGAAACACAGCTATCGCATCGGAAATAAATACAAAATGCACAATGCCGCCTTAAATAGAAGAATAGTGACTCTTCTTACAGTCTGTGTTTGAGCATTCATTGTGAGACCAGTATTAGTTCCCGATACACCACTATAGGTTATAGTATTCCTAGGACCTTCACATTCACGATGAAACACAGCAATTGCATCGGAATTAAATACAAAAGGCACAATGCAGCCTTAAGTACAAGAATAGTGACTCTTCTTACAGTCTGTGCTTTTAGCATTTCCTGTGAGACCAGCATTAGTTTGCGATACACCACTGCAGGTCCAATGTATTCCTTGGACCTTCACATTGACGATGAAACACAGCAATTGCATCGGAATTAAATACAAAAGGCACAATGCCACCTTAAATAGCAGAATAGTGTCTCTTCTTACAGTCTGTGTTTGAGCATTCATTGTGAGACCAGTATTAGTCCCCGATACACCACTATAGGTTATAGTATTCCTAGGACCTTCACATTAACGATGAAACACAGCAATTGCATCGGAATTAAATACAAAGGGCACAATGCAGCCTTAAGTACTAGAATAGTGACTATTCTTACAGTCTGTGTTTGAGCATTCATTGTGAGACCAGTATTAGTTCCCGATACACCACTGTAGGTTAATGTATTCCTAGGACCTTCACATTGACGATGAAACACAGCAATTGCATCGGAATTAAATACAAAAGGCACAATGCAGCCTTAAGTACAAGAATAGTGACTCTTCTTACAGTCTGTACTTTTAGCCTTTCCTGTGAGATCAGCATTAGTTCCCGATACACCACTGCAGGTTCAATGTATTCCTTGGACCTTCACACTGACGATGTGACACAGCAGTTGCATCGGAATTAAATAAAAATGGCACAATGCGGCCTTAAGTACAAGAGTAGTGACTCTTCTTATAGTCTGTGCATTTTGCCTTTCCTGTGAGACCAGCATTAGTTTGCGATACACCACTGCAGGTTCAATGTATTCCTTGGACCTTCACATTGACGGTGAATTACAGCAATTGCATCGGAATTAAATACAAAAGGCACAGTGCTGCCATAAATAGAAGAATAGTAACTCTTCTTACAGTCTGTGTTTGAGCATTCATTGTGAGACCAGTATTAGTTCCCGATAGACCACTGTAGGTTAATGTATTCCTAGGACCTTCACATTGACGATGAAACACAGCAATTGCATCGGAATTAAATACAAAAGGCACAATGCCGCCTTAAATACAAAAATAGTGACTCTTCTTACAGTCTGTGCTTCTAGCCTTTCCTGTGAGACCAGCATTAGTTTGCGACACACCACTGTAGGTTAATGTATTCCTAGGACCTTCACATTGTCGATGAAACACAGCAATTGCATCGGAATTAAATACAAAAGGCACAATGTCGCCTTAAATAGAAGAATAGTGACCCTTCTTACAGTCTGTGTTTGAGCATTCATTGTGAGACCAGAATTAGTTCCCGATACACCACTGTAGGTTAATGTATTCCTAGGACCTTCACATTGACGATGAAACACAGCAATTGCATCGGAATTAAATACAAAAGGCACAAGGCCGCCTTAAATAGAAGAATAGTGACTCTTCTTACAGTCTGTGTTTGAGCATTCATTGTGAGACCAGTGTTAGTTGCCGATACACCACTGTAGGTTAATGTATTTCTAGGACCGTCACACTGACGATGAAACACAGCAATTGCATCGGAATTAAATACAAAAGGCACAATGCCGCTTTAAGTACAAGAATAGTGACACTTCTTACAGTCTGTGCTTTTAGCATTTCCTGTGAGACCAGCATTAGTTTGCGATACACCACTGTAGGTTAATGTATTCCTAGGACCTTCACATTGACGATGAAACACAGCAATTGCTTCGGAATTAAATAAAAATGGCACAATGCGGCCTTAAGTACAAGAGTAGTGACTCTTCTTATAGTCTGTGCATTTTGCCTTTCCTGTGAGACCAGCATTAGTTTGCGATACACCACTGCAGGTTCAATGTATTCCTTGGACCTTCACATTGACGATGAAACACAGCAATTGCATCGGAAATAAATACAAAAGGCACAATGCCGCCTTAAATAGGAGAATAGTGACTCTTCTTACAGTCCGTGTTTGAGCATTCATTGTGAGAACAGTATTAGTTCCCGATACACCACTGTAGGTTAATGTATTCCTAGGACCTTCACATTGACGATGAAACACAGCAATTGCATCGGAATTAAATACAAAAGGCACAATGTCGACTTAAATAGAAGAATAGTGACTCATCTTAGAGTCTGTGCTTTTAGCCTCTCCTGTGAGACCAGCATTAGTTTGCGATACACCACTGTAGGTTAATGTATTCCTAGGACCTTCACATTGACGATGAAACACAGCAATTGCATCGGAATTAAATACAAAAGGCACAATGCCGCCTCAAGTACAAGAGTAGTGACTCTTCTTACAGTCGGTGTTTGAGCACTCATTGTGAGATCAGTATTATTTCCCGATACACCACTGTAGGTTAATGTATTCCTAGGACCTTCACATTGACGTTGAAACACAGCAATTGCATCGGAATTAAATACAAAAGGCACAATGCCGCCTTAAGTACGAGAATAGTGACTCTTCTTACAGTCTGTGCTTCTAGCCTTTCCTGTGAGACCAGCATTAGTTTGCGATACACCACTGTAGGTTAATATATTCCTAGGACCTTCACATTGACGATGAAACACAGCAATTGCATCGGAATTAAATACAAAAGGCACAATGCCGCCATAAATAGAAGAATAGTGACTCTTCTTACAGTCTGTGTTTGAGCATTCATTGTGAGACCAGTATTAGTTCCTGATACACCACTGTAGGTTAATGTATTCCTAGGACCTTCACATTGACGATGAAACACAGCAATTGCTTCGGAATTAAATACAAAAGGCACAATGCCGCCTTTAGTACAAGAGTAGTGACTCTTCTTTCAGTCGGTGTTTGAGCACTCATTGTGAGACCAGTATTAGTTCGATACACCACTGTAGGTTAATGTATTCCTAGGACCTTCACATTGACGTTGAAACACAGCAATTGCATCGCAATTAAATACAAAAGGAACAATGCCGCCTTAAGTACGAGAATAGTGACTCTTCTTACAGTCTGTGCTTTTAGCCTTTCCTGTGAGACCAGCATTAGTTTGCGATACACCACTGTAGGTTAATGTATTCCTAGGACCTTCACATCGACGATGAAACACAGCAATTGCATCGGAATTAAACACAAAAGGCACAACGACGCCTTAAATAGAAGAATAGTGACTCTTCTTACAGTCTCTGTTTGAGCATTCATTGTGAGACCAGTATTAGTTCCCGATACACCACTGTAGGTTAATGTATTCCTAGGATCTTCCCATTGACGATGAAGCACAGCAATTGCATCGGAATTAAATACAAAAGCCACAATGCCGCCTTAAATAGAAGAATAGTGACTCTTCTTACAATCTGTGTTTGAGCATTCATTGTGAAACAAGTATTAGTTCCCGATACACCACTGTAGGTTAATGTATTCCTAGGACCTTCACATTGATGATGAAACACAGCAATTGCATCGGAATTAAATAAAAAAGGAACAATGCGGCCTTAAGTACAAGAGTAGTGACCCTTCTTAGTCTGTGCATTTAGCCTTTCTTGTGAGACCAGCATTAGTTTGCGATACACCACTGCAGGTTCAATGTATTCCTTGGACCTTCACATTGACGGTGAAACACAGCAATTGCATCGGAATTAAATACAAAAGGCACAGTGCCGCCTTAAATAGAAGAATAGTAACTCTTCTTACAGTCTGTGTTTGAGCATTCATTGTGAGACCAGTATTAGTTCCCGATAGACCACTGTAGGTTAATGTATTCCTAGGACCTTCACATTGACGATGAAACACAGCAATTGCATCGGAATTAAATACAAAAGGCACAATGCCGCCTTAAATACAAAAATAGTGGCTCTTCTTACAGTCTGTGCTTTTAGCCTTTCCTGTGAGACCAGCATTAGTTTGGGATACACCACTGTAGGTTAATGTATTCCTAGGACCTTCATATTGACGATGAAACACAGCAATTGCATCGGAATTGAATACAAAAGGCACAATGCCGCCTTAAATAGAAGAATAGTGACTCTTCTTACAGTCTGTGTTTGAGCATTCATTGTGAGACCAGTATTAGTTCCCGATACACCACTGTAGGTTAATGTATTCCTAGGACCTTCAAATTGACGATGATACACAGCAATTGCATCGGAATTAAATACAAAAGGCACAATGCCGCCTTAAATAGAAGAATAGTGACTCTTCTTACAGTCTGTGTTTGAGCATTCATTGTGAGACCAGTATTAGGTCCCGATACACCACTGTAGGTTAATATATTCCAAGGACCTTCACATTGACCATGAAACACAGCAATTGCATTGGAATTAAATACAAAAGGCACAATGCCGCCTTAAGTACAAGAGTAGTGACTCTTCTCACAGTCTGTGCTTTTAGCCTTTCCTGTGAGACCAGCATTAGTTTGCGATACACCACTGTAGGTTAATGTATTCCTAGGACCTTCACATTGAGAATGAAACACAGCAATTGCATCGGAATTAAATACAAAAGGCACAATGCGGCCTTAAGTACAAGAGTAGTGACTGTTCTTACAATCTGTGCATTTAGCCTTTCCTGTGAGACCAGCATTAGTTTGCGATACACCACTGCAGGTTCAATGTATTCCTTGGACCTTCACATTGACGATGGAACACAGCAATTGAAACGGAATTAAATACAAAAGGCACAATGCCGCCTTAAATAGAAGAATAGTGTCTCTTCTTACAGTCTGTGTTTGAGCATTCATTGTGAGACCAGTATTAGTTCCCGATACACGACTGTAGGTTAATGTATTCCTAGGACCTTCACATTGACGATGAAACACAGCAATTGCAACGGAATTAAATACAAAAGGCACAATGCCGCCTTAAGTAGAAGAGTAGTGACTCTTCTTACAGTCTGTGCTTTTAGCCTTTCCTGTGGGACCAGCATTAGTTTGCGATACACCACTGCAGGTTCAGTATATTCCTTGGACCTTCACATTGACGATGAAACACAGCAATTGCATCGGAATTAAATACAAAAGGCACAATGCCGCCTTAAATAGAAGAATAGTGACTCTTCTTACAGTCTGTGTTTGAGCATTCATTGTGAGACCAGTATTAGTTCCCGATACACCACTGCAGGTTCAGTGTATTCCTAGGATCTTCACATTGACAATGAAACAAAGCAATTGCATCGGAATTAGATACAAAAGGCACAATGCAGCCTTAAGTACAAGAATAGTGACTCTTCTTACAGTCTGTGCTTTTAGCCTTTCCTGTGAGACCAGCATTAGTATGCGATACACCACTGCAGGTCCAATGTATTCCTTGCACCTTCACATTGACGATGAAACACAGCAATTGCATCGGAATTAAATAGAAAAGGCACAATGCAGCCTTAAATAGAAGAATAGTGACTCTTCTTACAGTCTGTGTTTGAGCATTCATTGTGAGACCAGTATTAGTTCCCGATACACCACTGTAGGTTAATGTATTCCTAGGACCTTCACATTGACGATGAAACACAGCAATTGCATCGGAATTAAATACAAAAGGCACAATGCAGCCCTAAGTACAAGAATAGTGACTCTTCTTACAGTCTGTGCTTTTAGCCTTTCCTGTGAGACCAGCATTAGTTTGCGACACACTACTGCAGGTTCAATATATTCCTTGGACTTTCACATTGACGATGAAACACAGAAAGTGCATCGGAATTAAATATTAAAGGCTCAATGCCGACTTAAGTACAAGAATAGTGACTCTTCTTACAGTCTGTGTTTGAGCATTCATCGTGAGACCAGTATTAGTTCCCGATACACCACTGTAGGTTAATGTATTCCTAGGACCTTCACATTGACGATGAAACACAGCAATTGCATCGGAATTAAATACAAAAGGCACAATGCAGCCCTAAGTACAAGAATAGTGACTCTTCTTACAGTCTGTGCTTTTAGCCTTTCCTGTGAGACCAGCATTAGTTTGCGATACACTACTGCAGGTTCAATGTATTCCTTGGACCTTCGCATTGACGATGAAACACAGAAAGTGCATCGGAATTAAATAGAAAAGGCTCAATGCCGACTTAAGTACAAGAAGACTGACTCCTCCCCCTGTCCATGTTTAGAACCATTCCTGTGACACTAGTTATAGATTCCGATGCTTCACTTCAGGTTTACTGTATCACTTGGACCTTCTTATTGACGATGAAACACAGAAATTACATCGGAATTAAATAGAAAAGGCACAATGCCGACTTAAGTACAAGAGTAGTGACTCTTCTTACAGTCTGTGCTTTTAGAATTTCCTGAGAGACCAGCATTAGTTTGCGATACAGCACTGTAGGTTAATGTATTCCTACGACCTTCACATTGACGATGAAACACAGCAATTGCATCGGAATTAAATACAAAAGGCACAATGCCGCCTTAAGTACAAGAGTAGTGACTCTTCTTACAGTCTGTGTATGAGCATTCATTGTGAGACCAGTTTTAGTTCGCGATACACCACTGTAGGTTAATGTATTCCTAGGACCTTCACATTGACGATGAAACGCAGCAATTGATTCGGAATTAAATACAAAAGGCACAATGCCGCCTTAAATAGAAGAATAGTGACTCTTATTACTGTCTGTGCTTTTAGCCTTTCCTGTGAGACCAGCATTAGTTTGCGATACACCACTGCAGGTTCAATGTATTCCTTGGACCTTCACATTGACGATGAAACACAGCAATTGCATCGGAATTAAATACAAAAGGCACAATGCAGCCTTAAGTGCAAGAATAGTGACTCTTCCTTACAGTCTGTGTTTGAGCATTCATTGTGAGACCAATATTAGTTCCCGATACACTACTGTAGGTTAATGAATTCCTAGGACCTTCACATTGACGATGAAACACAGCAATTGCATCGGAATTAAATACAAAAGGCACAATGCCGCCTTAAATAGAAGAATAGTGACTCTTCTTACAGTCTGTGTTTGAGCATTCATTGTGAGACCAGTATTAGTTCCCGATACACCACTGTAGGTTAATGTATTCCTAGAACCATCACATTGACCATGAAACACAGCAATTGCATCGGAATTAAATACAAAAGGCACAATGCCGCCTTAAAAAGAAGAATAGTGACTCTTCTTACAGACTGTGTTTGAGCATTCATTGTGAGACCAGTGTTAGTTCCCGATACACCACTGTAGGTTAATGTATTCCTAGGACCTTCACACTGACGATGAAACACAGCAATTGCATCGGAATTTAATACAAAAGGCACAATGCCGCCTTAAAAAGATGAATAGTGACTCTTCTTACAGACTGTGTTTGAGCATTCATTGTGAGACCAGTGTTAGTTCCCGATACACCACTGTAGGTTAATGAATTCCTAGTTCCTTCCCATTGACGATGAAACACAGCAATTCCATCGGAATTAAATACAAAAGGGACAATGCCGCCTTAAATAGAAGAATAGTGACTCTTCTTACAGTCTGTGTTTGAGCATTCATTGTGAGACCAGTATTAGTTCCCGATACACCACTGTAGGTTAATGTATTCCTAGGACCTTCACATTGACGATGAAACACAGCAATTGCATCGGAATTAAATACAAAATGCACAATGCCGCCTTAAGTACAAGAGTAGTGACTCTTCTTACAGTCTGTGCTTTTAGCCTTTCCTGTGAGACCAGCATTAGTTTGCGATACACCACTGTAGGTTAATGTATTCCTAGGACCTTCACATTGACGATGAAACACAGCAATTGCATCGGAATTAAATACAAATGGCACAATGCCGCTTTAAATAGAAGAATAGCGACTCTTCTTACGGTCTGTGTTTGAGCATTCATTGTGAGACCAGTATTAGACCCCCATACACCACTGTAGGTTAATGTATTCCTAGGACCTTCACATTGACGATGAAACACAGCAATTGCATCGGAATTAAATACAAAAGGCACAATGCCGCCTTAAGTACAAGAGTAGTGACTCTTCTTACAGTCTGTGCTTTTAGCCTTTCCTGTGAGACCATCATTAGTTTGCGATACACCACTGTAGGTTAATGTATTCCTAGGACCTTCACATTGACGATGAAACACAGCAATTGCATCGGAATTAAATACAAGAGGCACAATGCCGCTTTAAATAGAAGAATAGCGACTCTTCTTACAGTCTGTGTTTGAGCATTCATTGTGAGACCAGTATTAGACCCCCATACACCACTGTAGGTTAATGTATTCCTAGGACCTTCACATTGACGATGAAACACAGCAATTGCATCGGAATTAAATACAAAAGGCACAATGCCGCCTTAAGTACAAGAGTAGTGACTCTTCTTACAGTCTGTGTTTGAGCATTCATTGTGAGACCAGTTTTAGTTCGCGATACACCACTGTAGGTTAATGTATTCCTAGGACCTTCACATTGACGATAAAACACAGCAATTGCATCGGAATTAAATACAAAAGGCACAATGCCGCCTTAAATAGAAGAATAGTGACTCTTATTACAGTCTGTGCTTTTAGCCTTTCCTGTGAGACCAGCATTAGTTTGCGATACACCACTGCAGGTTAATGTATTCCTAGGACCTTCACATTGACGATGAAACACAGCAATCGCATCGGAATTAAATACAAAAGGCACAATGCCGCCTTAAATAGAAGAATAGTGACTCTTCCTTACAGTCTGTGTTTGAGCATTCATTGTGAGACCAATATTAGTTCCCGATACACCACTGTAGGTTAATGAATTCCTAGGACCTTCACATTGACGATGAAACACAGCAATCGCATCGGAATTAAATACAAAAGGCACAATGCCGCCTTAAGTACAAGTGTAGTGACACTTCTTACAGTCTGTGCTTTTAGCCTTTCCTGTGAGACCAGCATTAGTTTGCGATACACCACTGTAGGTTAATGTATTCCTAGGACCTTCACATTGACGATGAAACACAGCAATTGCATCGGAATTAAATACAAAAGGCACAATGCCGCCTTAAAAAGAAGAATAGTGACTCTTCTTACAGACTGTGCTTTTAGCCTTTCCTGTGAGACCAGCATTAGTTTGCGATACACCACTGCAGGTTCAATGTGTTCCTTGGACCTTCACATTGACGATGAAACACAGCAATTGCATCGGAATTAAATAGAAAAGGCACAATGCCGACTTAAGTACAAGAAGACTGACTCTTCCTACTGTCTATGTTTTGAACCATTCCTGTGACACTAGTTATAGATTCCGATGCTTCCCTTCAGGTTTACTGTATCCCTTGGACCTTCTTATTGACGATGAAACACAGATATTGCATCGGAATTAAATACAAATGGCACAATGCCGCCTTAAATAGAGGAATAGTGACCCTTCCTTACAGTCTGTGTTTGAGCATTCATTGTGAGACCAATTTTAGTTCCCGATTCACCACTGTAGGTTAATGAATTCCTAGGACCTTCACATTGACGATGAAACACAGCAATTGCATCGGAATTAAATACAAAAGGCACAATGCCGCCTTAAATAGAAGAATAGTGACTCTTCTTACAGTCTGTGTTTGAGCATTCATTGTGAGACCAGTATTAGTTCCCGATACACCACTGTAGGTTAATGTATTCCTAGGACCTTCACATTGACGATGAAACACAGCAATTGCATCTGAATTAAATACAAAAGGCACAATGCCGCCTTAAATAGAAGAATAGTGACTCTTCTTACAGTCTGCGTTTGAGCTTTCATTGTGAGACGAGTATTAGTTCCCGATACACCACTGTAGGTTAATGTATTCCTAGGACCTTCACATTGACGATGTTACACAGCAATTGCATCAGAATTAAATACAAAAGGCACAATGCCGCCTTAAGTACAAGAGTAGTGACTCTTCTGACAGTCTGTGCTTTTAGCCTTTCCTGTGAGACCAGCATTAGTTTGCGATACACCACTGTAGGTTAATGTATTCCTAGGACCTTCACATTGACGATGAAACACAGCAATTGCATCGGAATTAAATACAAAAGGCACAATGCCGCCTTAAAAAGAAGAATAGTGACTCTTCTTACAGACTGTGCTTTTAGCCTTTCCTGTGAGACCAGCATTAGTTTGCGATACACCACTGCAGGTTCAATGTGTTCCTTGGACCTTCACATTGACGATGAAACACAGCAATTGCATCGGAATTAAATAGAAAAGGCACAATGCCGACTTAAGTACAAGAAGACTGACTCTTCCTACTGTCTATGTTTTGAACCATTCCTGTGACACTAGTTATAGATTCCGATGCTTCCCTTCAGGTTTACTGTATCCCTTGGACCTTCTTATTGACGATGAAACACAGATATTGCATCGGAATTAAATACAAATGGCACAATGCCGCCTTAAATAGAGGAATAGTGACCCTTCCTTACAGTCTGTGTTTGAGCATTCATTGTGAGACCAATTTTAGTTCCCGATTCACCACTGTAGGTTAATGAATTCCTAGGACCTTCACATTGACGATGAAACACAGCAATTGCATCGGAATTAAATACAAAAGGCACAATGCCGCCTTAAATAGAAGAATAGTGACTCTTCTTACAGTCTGTGTTTGAGCATTCATTGTGAGACCAGTATTAGTTCCCGATACACCACTGTAGGTTAATGTATTCCTAGAACCATCACATTGACCATGAAACACAGCAATTGCATCGGAATTAAATACAAAAGGCACAATGCCGCCTTAAAAAGAAGAATAGTGACTCTTCTTACAGACTGTGTTTGAGCATTCATTGTGAGACCAGTGTTAGTTCCCGATACACCACTGTAGGTTAATGTATTCCTAGGACCTTCACACTGACGATGAAACACAGCAATTGCATCGGAATTTAATACAAAAGGCACAATGCCGCCTTAAAAAGATGAATAGTGACTCTTCTTACAGACTGTGTTTGAGCATTCATTGTGAGACCAGTGTTAGTTCCCGATACACCACTGTAGGTTAATGAATTCCTAGTTCCTTCCCATTGACGATGAAACACAGCAATTCCATCGGAATTAAATACAAAAGGCACAATGCCGCCTTAAATAGAAGAATAGTGACTCTTCTTACAGTCTGTGTTTGAGCATTCATTGTGAGACCAGTATTAGTTCCCGATACACCACTGTAGGTTAATGTATTCCTAGGACCTTCACATTGACGATGAAACACAGCAATTGCATCGGAATTAAATACAAAATGCACAATGCCGCCTTAAGTACAAGAGTAGTGACTCTTCTTACAGTCTGTGCTTTTAGCCTTTCCTGTGAGACCAGCATTAGTTTGCGATACACCACTGTAGGTTAATGTATTCCTAGGACCTTCACATTGACGATGAAACACAGCAATTGCATCGGAATTAAATACAAATGGCACAATGCCGCTTTAAATAGAAGAATAGCGACTCTTCTTACGGTCTGTGTTTGAGCATTCATTGTGAGACCAGTATTAGACCCCCATACACCACTGTAGGTTAATGTATTCCTAGGACCTTCACATTGACGATGAAACACAGCAATTGCATCGGAATTAAATACAAAAGGCACAATGCCGCCTTAAGTACAAGAGTAGTGACTCTTCTTACAGTCTGTGCTTTTAGCCTTTCCTGTGAGACCATCATTAGTTTGCGATACACCACTGTAGGTTAATGTATTCCTAGGACCTTCACATTGACGATGAAACACAGCAATTGCATCGGAATTAAATACAAGAGGCACAATGCCGCTTTAAATAGAAGAATAGCGACTCTTCTTACAGTCTGTGTTTGAGCATTCATTGTGAGACCAGTATTAGACCCCCATACACCACTGTAGGTTAATGTATTCCTAGGACCTTCACATTGACGATGAAACACAGCAATTGCATCGGAATTAAATACAAAAGGCACAATGCCGCCTTAAGTACAAGAGTAGTGACTCTTCTTACAGTCTGTGTTTGAGCATTCATTGTGAGACCAGTTTTAGTTCGCGATACACCACTGTAGGTTAATGTATTCCTAGGACCTTCACATTGACGATAAAACACAGCAATTGCATCGGAATTAAATACAAAAGGCACAATGCCGCCTTAAATAGAAGAATAGTGACTCTTATTACAGTCTGTGCTTTTAGCCTTTCCTGTGAGACCAGCATTAGTTTGCGATACACCACTGCAGGTTAATGTATTCCTAGGACCTTCACATTGACGATGAAACACAGCAATCGCATCGGAATTAAATACAAAAGGCACAATGCCGCCTTAAATAGAAGAATAGTGACTCTTCCTTACAGTCTGTGTTTGAGCATTCATTGTGAGACCAATATTAGTTCCCGATACACCACTGTAGGTTAATGAATTCCTAGGACCTTCACATTGACGATGAAACACAGCAATCGCATCGGAATTAAATACAAAAGGCACAATGCCGCCTTAAATAGAAGAATAGTGACTCTTCCTTACAGTCTGTGTTTGAGCATTCATTGTGAGACCAATATTAGTTCCCGATACACTACTGTAGGTTAATGAATTCCTAGGACCTTCACATTGACGATGAAACACAGCAATTGCATCGGAATTAAATACAAAAGGCACAATGCCGCCTTAAATAGAAGAATAGTGACTCTTCTTACAGTCTGTGTTTGAGCATTCATTGTGAGACCAGTATTAGTTCCCGATACACCACTGTAGGTTAATGTATTCCTAGGACCTTCACATTGACGATGAAACACAGCAATTGCATCTGAATTAAATACAAAAGGCACAATGCCGCCTTAAATAGAAGAATAGTGACTCTTCTTACAGTCTGCGTTTGAGCTTTCATTGTGAGACGAGTATTAGTTCCCGATACACCACTGTAGGTTAATGTATTCCTAGGACCTTCACATTGACGATGTTACACAGCAATTGCATCAGAATTAAATACAAAAGGCACAATGCCGCCTTAAGTACAAGAGTAGTGACTCTTCTGACAGTCTGTGCTTTTAGCCTTTCCTGTGAGACCAGCATTAGTTTGCGATACACCACTGTAGGTTAATGTATTCCTAGGACCTTCACATTGACGATGAAACACAGCAATTGCATCGGAATTAAATACAAAAGGCACAATGCCGCCTTAAAAAGAAGAATAGTGACTCTTCTTACAGACTGTGCTTTTAGCCTTTCCTGTGAGACCAGCATTAGTTTGCGATACACCACTGCAGGTTCAATGTGTTCCTTGGACCTTCACATTGACGATGAAACACAGCAATTGCATCGGAATTAAATAGAAAAGGCACAATGCCGACTTAAGTACAAGAAGACTGACTCTTCCTACTGTCTATGTTTTGAACCATTCCTGTGACACTAGTTATAGATTCCGATGCTTCCCTTCAGGTTTACTGTATCCCTTGGACCTTCTTATTGACGATGAAACACAGATATTGCATCGGAATTAAATACAAAAGGCACAATGCCGCCTTAAATAGAAGAATAGTGACTCTTCTTACAGTCTGTGTTTGAGCATTCATTGTGAGACCAGTATTAGTTCCCGATACACCACTGTAGGTTAATGTATTCCTAGGACCTTCACACTGACGATGAAACACAGCAATTGCATCGGAATTTAATACAAAAGGCACAATGCCGCCTTAAAAAGATGAATAGTGACTCTTCTTACAGACTGTGTTTGAGCATTCATTGTGAGACCAGTGTTAGTTCCCGATACACCACTGTAGGTTAATGAATTCCTAGTTCCTTCCCATTGACGATGAAACACAGCAATTCCATCGGAATTAAATACAAAAGGCACAATGCCGCCTTAAATAGAAGAATAGTGACTCTTCTTACAGTCTGTGTTTGAGCATTCATTATGAGACCAGTATTAGTTCCCGATACACCACTGTAGGTTAATGTATTCCTAGGACCTTCACATTGACGATGAAACACAGCAATTGCATCGGAATTAAATACAAAATGCACAATGCCGCCTTAAGTACAAGAGTAGTGACTCTTCTTACAGTCTGTGCTTTTAGCCTTTCCTGTGAGACCAGCATTAGTTTGCGATACACCACTGTAGGTTAATGTATTCCTAGGACCTTCACATTGACGATGAAACACAGCAATTGCATCGGAATTAAATACAAATGGCACAATGCCGCTTTAAATAGAAGAATAGCGACTCTTCTTACAGTCTGTGTTTGAGCATTCATTGTGAGACCAGTATTAGACCCCCATACACCACTGTAGGTTAATGTATTCCTAGGACCTTCACATTGACGATGAAACACAGCAATTGCATCGGAATTAAATACAAAAGGCACAATGCCGCCTTAAGTACAAGAGTAGTGACTCTTCTTACAGTCTGTGCTTTTAGCCTTTCCTGTGAGACCATCATTAGTTTGCGATACACCACTGTAGGTTAATGTATTCCTAGGACCTTCACATTGACGATGAAACACAGCAATTGCATCGGAATTAAATACAAGAGGCACAATGCCGCTTTAAATAGAAGAATAGCGACTCTTCTTACAGTCTGTGTTTGAGCATTCATTGTGAGACCAGTATTAGACCCCCATACACCACTGTAGGTTAATGTATTCCTAGGACCTTCACATTGACGATGAAACACAGCAATTGCATCGGAATTAAATACAAAAGGCACAATGCCGCCTTAAGTACAAGAGTAGTGACTCTTCTTACAGTCTGTGTTTGAGCATTCATTGTGAGACCAGTTTTAGTTCGCGATACACCACTGTAGGTTAATGTATTCCTAGGACCTTCACATTGACGATAAAACACAGCAATTGCATCGGAATTAAATACAAAAGGCACAATGCCGCCTTAAATAGAAGAATAGTGACTCTTATTACAGTCTGTGCTTTTAGCCTTTCCTGTGAGACCAGCATTAGTTTGCGATACACCACTGCAGGTTAATGTATTCCTAGGACCTTCACATTGACGATGAAACACAGCAATCGCATCGGAATTAAATACAAAAGGCACAATGCCGCCTTAAATAGAAGAATAGTGACTCTTCCTTACAGTCTGTGTTTGAGCATTCATTGTGAGACCAATATTAGTTCCCGATACACCACTGTAGGTTAATGAATTCCTAGGACCTTCACATTGACGATGAAACACAGCAATCGCATCGGAATTAAATACAAAAGGCACAATGCCGCCTTAAATAGAAGAATAGTGACTCTTCCTTACAGTCTGTGTTTGAGCATTCATTGTGAGACCAATATTAGTTCCCGATACACCACTGTAGGTTAATGTATTCCTAGGACCTTCACATTGACGATGAAACACAGCAATTGCATCGGAATTAAATACAAAAGGCACAATGCCGCCTTAAATAGAAGAATAGTGACTCTTCTTACAGTCTGTGTTTGAGCATTCATTGTGAGACCAGTATTAGTTCCCGATACACCACTGTAGGTTAATGTATTCCTAGGACCTTCACATTGACGATGAAACACAGCAATTGCATCTGAATTAAATACAAAAGGCACAATGCCGCCTTAAATAGAAGAATAGTGACTCTTCTTACAGTCTGCGTTTGAGCTTTCATTGTGAGACGAGTATTAGTTCCCGATACACCACTGTAGGTTAATGTATTCCTAGGACCTTCACATTGACGATGTTACACAGCAATTGCATCAGAATTAAATACAAAAGGCACAATGCCGCCTTAAGTACAAGAGTAGTGACTCTTCTGACAGTCTGTGCTTTTAGCCTTTCCTGTGAGACCAGCATTAGTTTGCGATACACCACTGTAGGTTAATGTATTCCTAGGACCTTCACATTGACGATGAAACACAGCAATTGCATCGGAATTAAATACAAAAGGCACAATGCCGCCTTAAAAAGAAGAATAGTGACTCTTCTTACAGACTGTGTTTGAGCATTCATTGTGAGACCAGTGTTAGTTCCCGATACACCAATGTAGGTTAATGTATTCCTAGGACCTTCGCACTGACGATGAAACACAGCAATTGCATCGGAATTAAATACAAAGGCACAATGCCGCCTTAAATAGAAGAATAGTGACTCTTCTTACAGTCTGCGTTTGAGCATTCATTGTGAGACCAGTATTAGTTCCCGATACACCACTGTAGGTTAATGTATTCCTAGGACCTTCACATTGACTATTAAACACAGCAATTGCATCGGAATTAAATACAAAAGGCACAATGCCGCCTTAAATACAAGAATAGTGACTCTTCTTACAGTGTGCTTTTAGCCTTTCCTGTGAGACCAGCATTAGTTTGCGATACACCACTGTAGGTTAATGTATTCCTAGGACCTTCACAATGACGATGAAACACAGCAATTGCATCGGAATTAAATAAAAAAATCACAATGCGGCCTTAAGTACAAGAGTAGTGACTCGTCTTACAGTCTGTGTTTGAGCATTCATTGTGAGACCAGTATTAGTTCCCGATACACCACTGTAGGTTAATGTATTCCTAGGACTTTCACATTGACGATGAAACACAGCAATTGCATCGGAATTAAATACAAAAGGCACAATGCCGCCTTAAATAGAAGAATAGTGACTCTTCTTACAGTCTGTGTTTGAGCATTCATTGTGAGACCAGTATTAGTTCCCGATACACCACTGTTGGTTAATGTATTCCTAGGACCTTCACATTGACGATGAAACACAGCAATTGCATCGGAATTAAATACAAAAGGCACAATGCCGCCTTAAATAGAAGAATAGTGACTCTTCTTACAGTCTGTGTTTGAGCATTCATTGTGAGACCAGTATTAGTTCCTGATACGCCACTGTAGGTTAATGTATTTCTAGGACCTTCACATTGACGATGAAACACAGCAATTGCATCGGAACTAAATAAAAAAGGCACAATGCCGCCTTAAATAGAAGAATAGTGACTCTTCTTACAGTATGTGTTTGAGCATTCATTGTGAGAACAGTATTAGTTCCCGATACACCACTGTAGGTTAATGAATTCCTAGTTTCTTCCCATTGACGATGGAACACAGCAATTGCATCGGAATTAAATACAAAAGGCACAATGCCGCCTTAAATAGAAGAATAGTGACTCTTCTTACAGTCTGTGTTTGAGCATTCTTTGTGAGACCAGTATTAGTTCCCGATACACCACTGTAGGTTAATGTATTCCTAGGACCTTCACATTGACGATGAAACACAGCAATTGCATCGGAATTAAATACAAAATGCACAATGCCGCCTTAAATAGAAGAATAGTGACACTTCTTACAGTCTGTGTTTGAGCATTCATTGTGAGACCAGTATTAGTTCCCGATACACCAATGTAGGTTAATGTATTCCTAGGACCTTCAAATTGACGATGAAACACAGCAATTGCATCGGAATTAAATACAAAAGGCACAATGCCGCCTTAAGTACAAGAGTAGTGACTCTGCTTACAGTCTGTGCTTTTAGCCTTTCCTGTGAGACCAGCATTAGTTTGCGATACACCACTGTAGGTTAATGTATTCCTAGGACCTTCACATGGACGATAAAACACAGCAATTGCATCGGAATTAAATACAAAAGGCACAATGCCGCTTTAAATAGAAGAATAGTGACTCTTCTTACAGTCTGTGTTTGAGCATTCATTGTGAGACCAGTATTAGTTCCCGATACACCACTGTAGGTTAATGTATTCCTAGGACCTTCACATTGACGATGAAACACAGCAATTGCATCGGAATTAAATACAAAAGGCACAATGCCGCCTTAAGTACAAGAGTAGTGACTCTTCTTACAGTCTGTGTTTGAGCATTCATTGTGAGACAAGTTTTAGTTCGCGATACACCACTGTAGGTTAATGTATTCCTAGGACCTTCACATTGACGATAAAACACAGCAATTGCATCGGAATTAAATACAAAAGGCACAATGCCGCCTTAAATAGAAGAATAGTGACTCTTATTACAGTCTGTGCTTTTAGCCTTTCCTGTGAGACCAGCATTAGTTTGCGATACACCACTGCAGGTCAATGTATTCCTAGGACCTTCAAACTGACGATGAAACACAGCAATCGCATCGGAATTAAATACAAAAGGCACAATGCCGCCTTAAATAGAAGAATAGTGACTCTTTCTTACAGTCTGTGTTTGAGCATTCATTGTGAGACCAATATTAGTTCCCGATACACCACTGTAGGTTAATGAATTCCTAGGACCTTCACATTGACGATGAAACACAGCAATCGCATCGGAATTAAATACAAAAGGCACAATGCCGCCTTAAATAGAAGAATAGTGACTCTTCTTACAGTCTGCGTTTGAGCATTCATTGTGAGACCAGTATTAGTTCCCGATACACCACTGTAGGTTAATGTATTCCTAGGACCTTCACATTGACGATGATACAGAGCAATTGCATCAGAATTAAATACAAAAGGCACAATGCCGCCTTAAGTAGAAGAGTAGTGACTCTTCTGACAGTCTGTGCTTTTAGCCTTTCCTGAGAGACCAGCATTAGTTTGCGATACACCACTGTAGGTTAATGTATTCCTAGGACCTTCACATTGACGATGAAACACAGCAATTGCATCGGAATTAAATACAAAAGGCACAATGCCGCCTTAAATAGAAGAATAGTGACTCTTCTCACAGTCTGTGTTTGAGCATTCATTGTGAGACCAGTATTAGATCCCGATACACCACTGTAGGTTAATGTATTCCTAGGACCTTCACACTGACAATGAAACACAGCAATTGCATCGGAATTAAATACAAAAGGCACAATGCCGCCTTAAATAGAAGAATAGTGACTCTTCTTACAGTCTGCGTTTGAGCATTCATTGTGAGACCAGTATTAGTTCCCGATACACCACTGTAGGTTAATGTATTCCTAGGACCTTCACATTGACGATGAAACACAGCAATTGCATCGGAATTAAATACATAAGGCACAATGCCGCCTTAAATAGAAGAATAGTTACTCTTCTTACAGTCTGTGTATGAGCATTCATTGTGAGACCAGTATTAGTTCCACATACACCACTGCAGGTTAATGTATTCCTAGGACCTTCACATTGACGAAGAATCACAGCAATGGCATCGGAATTAAATACAAAAGGCACAATGCAGCCTTAAATAGAGGAATTGTGACTCTTCTTACAGACTGTGACTGAGCATTCATTGTGAGACCAGTATTAGTTCCCGATACACCACTGTAGGTTAATGTATTCCTAGGACCTTCACATTGACGATGAAACACAGCAATTGCATCGGAATTAAATACAAAAGGCACAATGACGCCTTAAATAGAAGAATAGTTACTCTTCTTACAGCCTGTGTATGAGCATTCATTGTGAGACCAGTATTAGTTCCACATACACCACTGCAGGTTAATGTATTCCTAGGACCTTCACATTGACGAAGAATCACAGCAATGGCATCGGAATTAAATACAAAAGGCACAATGCAGCCTTAAATAGAGGAATTGTGACTCTTCTTACAGACTGTGACTGAGCATTCATTGTGAGACCAGTATTAGTTCCCGATACACCACTGTAGGTTAATGTATTCCTAGGACCTTCACATTGACGATGAAACACAGTAATTGCATCGGAATTAAATACAAAAGGCACAATGCCGCCTTAAGTACAAGAGTAGTGACTCTTATTACAGTCTGTGCTTTTAGACTTTCCTGTGAGACCAGCATTAGTTGGCGATACACCACTGCAGGATAATGTATTCCTAGGACCTTCACACTGACGATGAAACACAGCAATTGCATCGGAATTAAATACAAAAGGCACAATGCCGCCTTAAATAGAAGATTAGTGACTCTTCCTTACAGTCTGTGTTTGAGCATTCATTGTGAGACCAGTATTAGTTCCCGATACACCACTGTAGGTTAATGTATTCCTAGGACCTTCACATTAACGATAAAACACAGCAATTGCATCGGAATTAAATACATAAGGCACAATGCCGCCTTAAATAGAAGAATAGTGACTCTTCTTACAGTCTGTGTTTGAGCATTCATTGTGAGACCAGTATTAGTTCCCGATACACCACTGTAGGTTAATGTATTCCAAGGCCCCTCACATTGACGATGAAACACAGCAATTGCATCGGAATTAAATACAAAAGGCAAAATGCCGCCCTAAATACAATAATAGTGACTCTTCTTACAGTCTGTGCTTTTAGCCTTTCCTGTGAGACCAGCATTAGTTTGCGATACACCACTGTAGGTTAATGTATTCCTAGGACCTTCACATTGACGATGAAACACAGCAATTGCATCGGAATTAAATAAAGAAGGCACAATGCGGCCTTAAGTACAAGAGTAGTGACTTGTCTTACAGTCTGTGTTTGAGCATTCATTGTGAGACCAGCATTAGTTTGCGATACACCACTGTAGGTTAATGTATTCCTAGGACCTTCACACTGACGATGAAACACAGCAATTGCATCGGAATTAAATACAAAAGGCACAATGCCGCCTTAAATAGATGAATAGTGACTCTTCTTACAGTCTGTGTTTCAGCATTCATTGTGAGACCAGTATTAGTTTCCGATACACCTCTGTAGGTTAATGTATTCCTAGGACCTTCACACTGACGATATAACACAGCAATTGCATCGGAATTAAATACAAAAGGCACAATGCCGCCTTAAATAGAAGAATAGTGACTCTTGTTAGTGTCTGCGTTTGAGCATTCATTGTGAGACCAGTATTAGTTCCCGATACATCACTGTAGGTAAATGTATTCCTAGGACCTTCACATTGACGATGAAACACAGCAATTGCATCAGAATTAAATACAAAAGGCACAATGCCGCCTTAAGTACAAGAGTAGTGACTCTTCTGACAGTCTGTGCTTTTAGCCTTTCCTGTGAGACCAGCATTAGTTTGCGATACACCACTGTAGGTTAATGTATTCCTAGGACCTTCACATTGACGATGAAACACAGCAATTGCATCGGAATTAAATACAAAAGGCACAATGCCGCCTTAAATAGAAGAATAGTGACTCGTCTTACAGTCTGTGTTTGAGCATTCATTGTGAGACCAGTATTAGTTCCCGATACACCACTGTAGGTTAATGTATTCCTAGGACCTTCACATTGACGATGAAACACAGCAATTGCTTCGGAATTAAATAAAAAAGGCACAATGCGGCCTTAAGTACAAGAGTAGTGACTCTTCTTATAGTCTGTGCATTTAGCCTTTCCTGTGAGACCAGCATTAGTTTGCGATACACCACTGCAGGTTCAATGTATTCCTTGGACCTTCACATTGACGATGAAACACAGCAATTGCATCGGAATTAAATACAAAAGGCACAATGCCGCCTTACATAGAAGGATAGTGACTCTTCTTACAGTCTGTGTTTGAGCATTCATTGTGAGACCAGTATTAGTTCCCGATACACCACTGTAGGTTAATGTATTCCTAGGACCTTCACATTGACGTTGAAACACAGCAATTGCATCGGAATTAAATACAAAATTCACAATGCCGCCTTAAATAGAAGAATAGTGACTCTTCTTACAGTCTGTGCTTTTAGCCTTTCCTGTGAGACCAGCATTAGTTTGCGATACACCACTGTAGGTTAATGTATTCCTAGGACCTTCACATTGACGATGAAACACAGCAATTGCATCGGAATTAAATGGAAAAGGCACAATGCCGCCTTAAATAGAAGAATAGTGACTCTTCTTACAGTCTGTGTTTGAGCATTCATTGTGAGACCAGTATTAGTTCCCGATACACCACTGTAGGTTAATGTATTCCAAGGACCTTCACATTGACGATGAAACACAGCAATTGCATCGGAATTAAATACAAAAGGCACAATGCCGCCTTAAATAGAAGAATAGTGACTCTTCTTACAGTCTGTGTTTGAGCATTCATTGTGAGACCAGTATTAGTTCCCGATACACCACTGTAGGTTATTGTATTCCTAGGACCTTCACAACGACGATAAAACACAGCAATTGCATCGGAATTAAATACAAAAGGCACAATGCCGCCTTAAATAGAAGAATAGTGACTCTTCTTACAGTCTGTGTTTGAGCATTCATTGTGAGACCAGTATTAGTTCCCGATACACCACTGTAGGTTAATGTATTCCAAGGACCTTCACATTGACGATGAAACACAGCAATTGCATCGGAATTAAATACAAAAGGCACAATGCCGCCTTATAGTATAGAAGAATAGTGACTCTTCTTACAGTCTGTGTTTGAGCATTCATTGTGAGACCAGTATTAGTTCCCGATACACCACTGCAGGTTCAGTGTATTCCTAGGACCTTCACATTGACGATGAAACAAAGCAATTGCATCGGAATTAAATACAAAAGGCACAATGCAGCCTTAAGTACAAGAATAGTGACTCTTCTTACAGTCTGTGCTTTTAACCATTCCTGTGAGACCAGCATTAGTATGCGATACACCATTGCATGTTCAATGTATTCCTTGCACCTTCACATTGACGATGAAAAACAGCAATTGCATCGGAATTAAATACAAAAGGCACAATGCCGCCTTAAATAGAAGAATAGTGACTCTTCTTACGGTCTGTGATTGAGCATTCATTGTGAGACCAGTATTAGTTCCCGATACACCACTGTAGGTTAATGTATTCCTAGGACCTTCACATTGACGATGAAACACAGCAATTGCATCGGAAATAAATACAAAAGGCACAATGCCGCCTTAAATAGAAGAATAGTGACTCTTCTTATAGTCTTTGTTTGAGCATTCATTGTGAGACCAGTATTAGTTCCCGATACACCACTGTAGGTTCATGTATTCCTGGGACCTTCACATTGACGATGAAACACAGCAATGGCATCGGAATTAAATACAAAAGGCACAATGCCGCCCTAAGTACAAGAACGGAGATTCTTCTTACAGGCTGTGCTTTGAGCCTTTCCTGTGAGACCAGTTTTAGATTCAGATGCACCACTGCAGGTTTAATGTATCCCTGATACCTTGAAATTGACGATGAAACACAGCAATTGCATCGGAATTATATTCAAAAGCATGGGTTTCGATAAAGACGGTCGTGTGAAATCCAGCTCGCGCTATTCCTCCACGAGACTCAGAGGGTTATAGACACGGGTTCCCAGGTAGATGCCATGTTTCTTGACCTCCGCAACTCGTTCGATACAGTTCCCCACAGTCGTTTAATGGACAAAGTAAGAGCATATGGACTCTCAGACCAACTGTGTGATTGGATTGCGGAGTTCCTAGATAACAGGACGCAGCATGTCATTCTCAATGGAGACAAGTCTTCCGAAGTAAGAGTGATTTCAGGTGTGCCGCAGCGGAGTGTGATAGGACCGTTGGTATTCACAATTTACATGAATGTCCTGGTTGATGACATCGGAAGTTCACTTAGGTTTTTTGCAGATGATGCTGTGGTGTATCGAGAGGTTGTAACAACGGAAAATTGTACTGAAATGCAGGAGGATCTGCAGCGAATTGAAGCATGGTGCAGGGAATGGCAATTAAATCTCATTGTAGGCAAGTGCAATGAGCTGCGAATACATATCATTTAGCATCAAACTAGCAGGTCAGCAACTGGAAGCAGTTAATTCCATTAATTATCTGGGAGTACGCATTTGGAGTGATTTAAAATGGAATGATCATATAAAGTTGATCGCCTGTAAGGCAGATGCCAGACTGAGATTCATTGGAAGAATCCTATGGAAATGCAATCCGAAACCAAAGAAAGTAGGTTACAGTACGTGTGTTCATCCACTGCTTGAATACTGCTCAGTAGTGTGGGATCGGTACCAGATAGGGTTGATAGAAGAGATAGAAGAAATACAACGGAGAGCAGCGCGCTTCGTTACAGGATCATTTAGTAATCGCGAAAGCGTTACTGAGATGATAGGTAAATTACCGTGGAAGACTCTGCAGGAGAGACGCTCAGTAGCTCGAACGGGCTTTTGCTGAAGTTTCGAGAACATACCTTCACCGAGGAGTCAAGCAGTATATTGCGCCCTCCTACGTATATCTCGCGAAGAGACCATGAGAATAAAATCAGAGAGATTAGAGCCCACATAGAAGCATACCAACAATCCTTCTTTCCACGAACAATACGAGACTGGAATAGAAGGGAGATCCGATAGAGGTACTCAAGGTACCCTCCGCCACACACCGTCAGGTGGCTTGCGGAGTATGGATGTAATGGAGATGAAGATGGACGGTCACCAGCGATTTTCCTTCCCGCGAACCATTCGACTGCGACAATAAAAGGAGGAAATGACACTGTTACATATAGCACCCTCAGCCACACACCGCTAAGATGACTTGCAGGGTGTAGTTGTGGCTGTAGATGTAGAAAATGTATTTACATTTAGATGAAACACAGAAGGTGTCTCGGAATTAAATACAAAAGGCTCAATGCCGACGTAAGTACAAGGGGAGTGACTCTTCTTAGAGTCTGTGCTTTGAGCCTTTCCTGTGAGACCAGTATTAGAATCCGATGCACTACTGCAAGTTTAATGTATCTCTTGGACCTACACATTGAAGATGAAACACAGAAATGGAATCGTAATTAATTACAAAAAGGCTGAATGCCGCCTTAAGTACAAGAAGAGTGACTCCTCTTAGGGTCTGTGCTTTGAGCCTTTCCTGTGAGACCAGTATTACATTCCGCAGCACCACGGCATGTATACGGTATCCCTTGGACCTCAACATTGACGATGAAACACAGAAATTGCATGGGAATGAAATACAAAAGGCACAATGCCACCTTCAGTACAAGTAGAGTGACGCTTCTTATGGTCTGTGCTTTGAGCCTCTCCTGTGAGACCAGTATTAGATTCCGCTGCACCAGTGCAGGTATATTATATCCCTTGGACCTACACATTGTTATTTAATTCCCATGCAATTTCTGTGTTTCATCGTCAAAGGCACAATGCCGCCTTAAGTACAAGAATAGAGACTCTTCATACAGTCTGTGCTTTGAGCCTTTCCTGTGAGACCAGTATTGGATTCCGGTGCACCAGTGCTGGTATACTGTATCACTTGGACCTAAACATTGACGATGAAACACAGAAATTGCATGGGAATGAAGTACAATAGGCACAATGCCACCTTAATTACAAGTATAGTGACGCTTCTTAGGGTCCATGCTTTGAGCCTTTCCTGCGAGGCCAGTATTAAATTCCATGCACAAATGAATGTTTAATGTGTAAGTAGACTGTTTAGGTTTTATTATTGGTACCGCCACCTCTGTATAAAAATCACCGGCTGTGCTGTGTGCAGTCTGTGTCTAGTTTGCATTGTTGTCTGCCATTGTTGTGTTGGGCAGCGGCAGCTGGATGGGAACAGCGCGTACCATTGCGCAGTTGGAGGTGAGCCGCCAGCAGTGGTGGATGTGGGGAAAGAGATGGCGGAGTTTTGTAATTTGTCATGAACTGCTAGATATATGATGATATTAAGGTAAATACATTGTTTGTTCTCTATTAAAATCGTTCATTTGCTAACTATGCCTATCAGTAGTTAGTGCCTTCCTTAGTTTGAATCTTTTATTTAGCTGGCAGTAGTGGCGCTTGCTGTATTACAGTAGTTCGAGTAACGAAGATTTCTGTGAGGTAAGTGATTTGTGAAACGTATAGGTTAATATTAGACAGGGCCATTCTTTTGTAGGGATTATTGAAAGTCAGATTACGTTGCGCTAAAAATATTGTGTGTCAGTTAAAGCACAGTCTTGTATAATTGTTCAAAGGGGACGTTTCGTATGTCGACCCTTAGCCGAGGATACCTCACTGGAATCTTCTGATTTTTTTCTTGTAGTTTGTGTAATTAGTGTAGCTTTTGTTTATTGCTAGCGCGTAATTAGAGAGAGAATCTCCTTTGTAGTGGCAGTCTTTCATTGTTGTTGTGGCATGCATGTTAATTTGCACCAAGTATTTCGCAGCTGCGCTTGCAATTAACTAGATATTATTTTCAGTGATATGTTAATGTGTTCTCTTATTTTTGCTCTTCAAATTGTGTTTTTCTGTATTATCGTGTGAAATATTGTGACAATAATGGCGTGTGAAAAACGTAACACTAGGCTCCAAAGTAAACTGAGAAATTATAGCGACGACGAGCGTAGCTTGCCAGCACCCCTGTGTAATGAATTAACAGACGTTCAAAGTAGTAATTTGGTAACTGTGCATAGGGAAATGGAGCGGGCTGCAAACAATGGCGTAGACAGTGAAACAGGTAGTAAACAGGGAAGCATTATCGATCGATCGCTCGGCAACAGCTCGCCTCAGGAATCCGAAATGACAGGACACAATTTTGCAAATACAGTAGATTCAGGTTTTGCGTCCTCACCATTTTCTCAAATGAGTCAAGACACATTTTCCGCTTGTCAAAATGTGAATGTTGCCGGTGCAAATTCACTGCCGAAAAGCACTGACGAACATGTTTCAGACACCACTGCATTGTTATTACAATTAATGCAACAAATGGGACAAAAGCTTGAAAAGTTAGACACAATGGAACAAATTCAGAGACAAACACAGCAACAGTTAGACACAATGGAACAAAATCAGAGACAAACACAGCAAAAGGTTCAAAAGTTAGACACAGTGGAACAAACACGTGAAGATTTAACTACTGAGTTACATAACATTGAATCGAAATGCCAAAAAGTCTGTAATGACGCAAAAACTCAAATTTGTGAGCATTTTCAACCTATTTTGTCGCGGCATGAAAATGTATTACAGAATCACGAAGCAGCCATAAAAGAACTGCAAACTATTGTTCATGAAAATCATGAGACCTTGCAAGCTAAATTTGACTCAGTTGCATCTACCGATTCGGTTACGCAACTTGCAAAAACTCAGGAAAACTTAAGGGACACAGTAGATACTCTGAAACTTGGTTCAGAAAAACACACTGAGGAAATAAGTACACTATCGGAGAAAGTAGCTGAACTTTCGGATCAGTTCACTAACTTATCTGCAAAGGTAGATGATGATCTGAATGACACAAGACCTGTAGCCATCACTGAAGTTCTTAATTTGTTCATACTCTTCTGTGTCAAACAAAATCAGAATCAAATTAATACGCAATACAAAAGAGAAATCCAGGAAGTACAAGATCAGTTGGCACAAGTAATACAAAAATTACAAATTTCAGAGGATACTCGCGCTCCAATATGGGAAGAGGGACTTAGAAATACGGAAAAGCCGCAAAATAATAACACAGGGCATTTCGGAAGTTATGAAAGAAATTGGCAATGTGCACCGAATTTTGAGATGGAACGGCTGACACGACCTAACAATGACCGATATGCGACTCTCCGACACGATGATTTTGACTATAAGCTGTTCATTACTACACGTAAATTCAAAACATTTAAGAATTCTGGCAACGACATTCATCCACAAGCATGGCTTCATCAATTCTCTCATTGTTTTCCTCCCAACTGGTCATTAGAGCACAGGTTAGAATTTATGTGTGGCTACTTGGAGAATGAACCAGCTGTAAGAATGCGAACGGTCATTCACGATTGTCACAGTGAAGGAGATTTTTATCATGCCTTCTTCTCAGCATATTGGTCTCAAGCTACACAAGACCGAGTAAAACATTGTTCGAAATGTTTCATCATTATGATGCTATCTGAATTTTCCAGTCTTGTGGTATATTTTGAAGACATGTTGCACAAGAATCAGTACCTGTCAAACCCATACAGCCCCTCAGAACTCATCCGCATTTGCTTAATCAAACTGCCTGAACATTTACGACATATTATTTTGGCAGGACGTTGCAAAGACGACATTGAAGCTTTTCAGGGACTGTTACAAGAATTGGAAATTGACACTGACAATTGCGGAATGCGGAAACAGGAACACAACAATTACAGGTCACATCCGTCACAATTCCGAGATAATAACTGGACGCGACAAGGCTATTCTCACAACACAAATGGTGACCAAAACAGATACCACCCGTATGACAACCGTTGGCAGAGTAGTAATAATTACAGGGAAAGATCACCTCTCCGTGGTAATGACTATCACAGAGACAATAAGAGAAACAGACAATATGATAACCAAAATAAATATTATCAGGGGAGACAGAATAACTTAAGATGCAACGGTCCAGCGCGCAGTTACGATTCAGGGAGAAATTCTCCACCACGTGACCGACAAGAAAGAAACTATGGAATCTACCGACATGACGACACACGATATGATCGTAACGACAGACCTGAATTGCATCAGAACTGGCGGGATTCAAACAGAGAAGGGCCCTCTCGACAAGGCGAATTAGTAGACGTTAGGTCTCCAAATCCCAATAACGACGCGCGCCAACAAAGAGACAATAGGCAATGACTCATACCGCAGGCAGCCACAAAACCTACGTATGAAACTGACGACGCAGCTGCCGTAGCTATTAATTACGTAAAAATGGAAGACATTAGGGACATCTTACTCCAGGAACACGACGTAAAACATAACATTGCATATCCTGTGATTCACATTACAGTAAATGACGTAAAATTTACGGCAGTACTTGACTCTGGCAGTCCCATTTCAGTAATTAGTGAAACAGCCTTTAGCAAATGTAACAAATCGAACGATTGCCCCACACTTCCGTTACATAAGATTAAATTACAAGGTGCAATCTTTGGAAAAAGTGTAGATGTACGCCAACAAACCAATTTAGAATTCTTTTGTCAAAGCCGCAGCTTCTCTATGAACTTTCTTATTGTTCCATTATTGTCGACGGAAATTATATTGGGAGTAGACTTTTTGAATGAATACAAAGCAATCTTAAGCTTTCACGATGCTGAAATAAGTTTAGAAAAAGAAGGTAAGTTAGTAGCTTTGAAATTTGAAGATTGGCTCTCAAACCATGACGAATAAATTAATCGGCTTTACCTCCTGTTAGACAACAGGTTCGGAATTTTCGACGGAACTTGACACTAACAATCACTCTGCAAGTACTGACAGGGGTGATATCGACGGCGCATTTGATACTAATGAGTTAATTCAGAATAAAATTCAAACAATTGAGAATTGTAATGACAATGATAGGCAAGACCTTTTTGAGATTTTACAAGCACATTCCACAGTTTTTACTCACAAAACAGAAACAATCAAGAGATTTCAATACCAATTTCGTGTTCGTGAGCATACAAAATTTTGTGTTAGACCATATGTAATTCCGGCGCATTATAGGGACCGTGTTAGAACAGAAGTACAATCGATGCTTGACGAGGGCATTAGTACATGTCGGACCCGCATGTCGCCACTGTCAGGGATCGCAGACCAAGCGCCACCACAAGGCAGGTCTCGAGATACGGACTAGCACTCGCCCCAGTTGTACGGACGACTTTGCTAGCGACTACATGGACGAAGCATCGCTCCTTTGCCGAGCAGATAGTTAGAATAGCCTTCAGCTAAGTCAATGGCTACGACCTAGCAAGGCGCCATTAGTAGTCTCACTTGTATCGCCACAATCTCCAGATGTCCCACAAGGATGGATTAAAGTTAAGTATTCCAGCAGCTACGTACTTTTCCTTATAGCAGTCATTACGTATCCTGTTTCAGACCTCACGCACCCTGCTTTGGCTTAGCGCTTACCTTTCGGCTTCCTCTCATTGTGTCTAGGCTGTCTTGTCTAGACACAACAATTTTCGGCGACGAGTCAACCGTAAGGATCTTGTTCTTTCTAATTGCTTCCATTTACTTGTGTCATGGCTTCGCCAGATGTACTGTCCGAATTTTATCGCTTGCAGAATCAGCAGACGCAGGCGTTATTGGATGCCCTTGGACAGCTCGTCCAGGATCAACGTGCACTGCAAACCGATGCGGCCGTGGCCGCTTCACCGCTACTGCAGCCACAACATGCAGTTGCACCCCCATTTCGTCCCTACGAACCAACTAAGGAAACATGGGCGGAGTAGTCACGCCAGTTTGGATTTCATCTCGCCGCCTACAGAATTCAAGGTAACGAGCGGCAGCCTCATTTATTGGCGTGTGTAGGGGTGCAAACGTACCGTGTGATAGTGAAATTATTTCCCCGACGCGACGTAGCAACTCTGTCCTACGAAGAAATTTTGTCTGCTTTAGATGCCTATTTCAAGGAAACAGTTAATGTAGTTGCAAAAAAGGTATACGTTCTTTCGTACAAAACGTGCGGCCGGTCAAATTAATAGGGAGTGGGTTGCAGCATTGCAAGGCCTTACAAGGGATTGTGCTTTTGAGTGTGAATGTGGACTCCCTTATTCAGATACTATGGTACGTGATGCAATAGCACAGAATGTTTCTGATGTTCGTATACGGGAACAGATTTTGAATCTAGTTAATCCCTCCCTTCAACAAGTGATAGACATATTGGATAGACAAGACACGCTTGACTTTGCTCAGGAATCATTTGCAACTTCGCCAGCCGTGTGTAACATTAACCGGCCTGCCGAGCGCGCTGCATGGCCCGGTAAACTGCCCTCGCGCACGTCCACGCAGCTGCCGCCACGTTCTAAACCAGGTGTGCCGCGCCAACATACAAATGCAGTGAAATCACGCCCGCGGTGTGCTACTAGACATTCGCATGAAAATTGCCCATCACGCCACGCTATATGCTTTTTCCGTAATAAGAAAGGACATGTTCAACGTGTTTGCCAGAAAAAGCTCAGATCAGACAATCACAACCATTTGAGGCCCTTTGCTTCACGCCGGAATCGAACCAAGAACACTCAGGCTCGTGAACCTTCGCCCATGGACATTCATGTAGTTAATTCCACTTCGTCCAGTGCCACTGTCTCTAACAGTGACTGTGTTCGTCCCACTCAAAGTGTGCGTCGACGTCGCTGGAAATCACGTCAATTAGCAAGTGATGCTGTACCTGTATCAGTTCAACTTGCACGAGACAGTCGCTCTTGTCGTCAGCAGGACAATAAACTTTTTGTAGATTTGGACTTTAATAGCAAGGTAATACCATTCCAGCTCGATACCAGAGCTGCAGTTTCATTGCTCAATCATGACATGTAGAAACAACTGGGCAAACCTCCGTTGCGTGCCGCAAATGTTCAGTTAAATAGTTATTCAGGTCAGAATATCCCTGTGTTAGGACAGTGCAGCCTTCTTGCAACATATAAGGGACAAACAAAACTTGTGTCATTTTACGTGCTTCGTTGTTCTTCTGCAGTGAACTTGTTTGGTTTAGATTTATTTCAATTGTTCAACTTGTCTATTGTAAATCAGGTCCTATCAGTGAATCAGACTGTGCCTTCCGCCAGTGTTTCTCGGCTATGTGAGGAATTTGCAGACATTTTTGCACCTGGCCTTGGTTGAACTAAGAACTATGAAGCACATTTGGAACTGAAAGTCAACGTGCAACCGAAATTTTTCAGAGCGCGCAATGTTCCTCACGCATTGCGTGATGAGGTCGCAAGAACGTTACACGATTTAGAATCACAAGGTGTGAGTGAATGTGCGCAATGCCTCTTCCATTTCAGCTCCGCTTCATCGCTTACGCCGTACAGGTGTTCCGTTCGTCTCGACGACGAACTGCGACAGCGCTTTTCGCCAGTTGAAATCGGCGTTGCTTTCAGATACTTGCCTTACGCCATTCGATACCCAGAAACCCCTTTTGTTGATGGTAGATGCATCGGATTTCGGGATCAGTGCTGTGCTTGTGAACAAAGATGGATCGTATGATCGCCCTATTGCCTTTGCGTCCAAATTTCTCTCGTCTGCGCAAAGAAATTACTCGCAGATAGAGAAAGAAGCTTTGGCTCTCGTCTTTGGTGTTACAAAGTTTCATGATTTCTTGTATGGTCGTCACTTTACCGTCATCACAGACCACAAACCTTTACCATCGCTTTTTCATCCGAACAAGCCTGTACCTCCACGTACAGCGCAGAAATTAATTCGCTGGTCTATTTTCCTCTCGCAGTACCGCTACGATCTCTTGTACCGGTCCACTGCTAAGCACGGAAACGCCGATGCGTTGTCCCGTTTGCCAGTTGCTGAGGATAGAGCATTCGATTCTTCCGAACTTGCTTGCATGTTCATTGATTCGGAAACCGATGAAGTGGTCGAATCGTTTCCGATTGATTTCCGTCGTGTAGCTACAGCCACAGCTGCTGACCCGGTCCTTGCTACTGTTTCGCGTTTTGTTGCTACGCAATGGCCTTTGTCAAAGTCTCGGTTCGAGGATCCGTTGGTTCGCCGATTTTTTGCTCACAAGGAGAGACTTTTTGTTCGACGTGGTGTTTTGTTGTTGCGTTCTGATAATGATCAGTCCCGAGTCGTGGTCCCACGTTCGTTACAGTCCTCTGTTTTACGGCTTCTTCACCACGGACATTGGGGTATAGTGCGAACGAAACAACTTGCTCGTCAGCACTGTACTTGGTTCGGAATCGATGCTGCGATTACGAACATGTGTTCTTCTTGCATGTCGTGTGCCGAACAACAATTCGCACCGCCGCGGATGGTCTTCGCATGGCCAAAAGCCACTTGCCCTTGGCAACGCTTGCACATCGATTTTGCTGGTCCATTCTGGAATGCTCGATGGTTGGTTCCGGTAGATGCCTTCAGTAATTTTCCTTTTGTTGTCCGGATGTCTTCCACGACGTCAACTGCCACCATCCAAGCGTTGTCTGCTATCTTTTGCATTGAAGGTCTTCCACACACTATTGTTTCCGACTATGGCCCACAATTGATGTCCGCAGAATTTCAGTCATTCTGCCAGGCCAATGGTATTCAATATCTGACATCCGCGCCGTTTTCGCCTCAGTCAAACAGTGCCGCTGAACGATTGGTCCGGACTTTCAAGTCACAGATGTTGAAGTTGAAAGAGTCGCATTCTCGGGAAGAAGCGTTGTTCCTCTTTTTGTCATCGTATCGCTCTCAGCCCCGAGATGGTCGCTCGCCGGCTGAGTTGCTCCACGGTCGTCCTCATCGAACCTTGATGTCTTTGCTGCACCCACCGCATCAGGTTCCTGTTTTTGCTCCAGGCGACGTTGTATTCTATCGCAACTATCGAGGTTCACAGCGTTGGCTCGCAGGGCGCATTCTTCGCTGCCTCGGCCGCGCGATGTATTTGGTTTTGGGGGCCTCTGGTGCGGTGCGTCGGCATCTCAATCAGCTGCGTATCTGTCGTCGCATGGTTTCTGCCGCTCCCCGTCTGCTTTCAGCGACGGTGCCGTCCGGTCAGCGCCCTGGGGACCCATCTACTGGCTCGCCTCATCCCCAGGTGTTACCGACACTGCCTTCCATTTTGCCCCATGGCGACGCGCCGCCGCCGCCGCCTCCGCCGCAGCCGCCTGTCCTCCAGCCGGCGCCGCCCGCAGTGGACGCTTCGCTGCAGCCGCCAAGTGCCTCCATGGGTCACGCGCCGCCGATCGCTTCCCGTGACCAGCTGTCCTCCGCCATGGAACTCTTGCCCGCTCCGGACCACATGACGTCATCGCGCGTCGGGTACCCCGACGCAATGGAGGTCGACCCTTCGGCCCCTCCTGTCTCTTTCCGGGCGCATACACCGCATGTTGACGTGCACCCTGGACTAGGTTTTCAGGCGTTTCCTAGATCACCTCAGACCGAATGGCCGGGAGCGTGTGGCACAGCCTCGCCTGTTAGGCTCCCCACCTCATAGCATACGTCAACATGGGGTACTCCCCACGGCGGGTGGAAGCCTTATAACACGACCGTTCGCCGATTTGCGGGGGAGGAATGTGGTGTCACCGCCAGACACCACAGTTGCTAGGTGGTATTTTAAATCGGCCGTGGTCAATTAGTACATGTCGGACCTGCGTGTCGCCACTGTCAGGGATCGCAGACCGAGCGCCACCACAAGGCAGGTCTCGAGATACGGACGAGCACTCGCCCCAGTTATACGGACGACTTTGCTAGCGACTACATGGACGAAGCATCGCTCCTTTGCCGAGCAGATAATTAGAATAGCCTTCAGCTAACTCAATGGCTATGATCTAGCAAGGCGCCATCAGTAACATTGCATGTATCTAAAGAGTCTCACTTGTATCGCCACAATCTCCAGATGTCCCACAAGGATGGATTAAAGTTAAGTATTCCAGCAGCTACGCACTTTTCTTTATAGCAGTCATTACGTATTCTGTTTCAGAGCTCACGCACCCTGCTTTTGCTTAGCGCGTGCCTTTCGGCTTCCTCTTTTTGTGTCTAGGCTGTCTTGTCTAGACACAACACTTATGGTCTGTGCTGTGAGCCTTTCCTGTGAGACCAGTATTAAATTCTGCTGCACCACTGCAGGTATACTGTATCCCTTTTACTTAAACATTGACGATGAAACACAGAAATTGCATGGGAAATAAGGCAGCATTGTGCCTTTCTTACTTAAGTACAGGAAGAGTGAATCTTCTTCGGGACTGTGTTTTGAGCCCTTCCTGTGCGACGAGTATTAGGTTCCGCTGTACCACACCCGGTATACTGTATCCTTTGGACCTAAACATTAACGATGAAACACAGAAATTGCATGGGAATTAAATACAACAGAAAAATGCCACCTTAAGTACAGGTAGAGTGACGCTTCTTAGGGTCTGTGCCTTGAGCCTTTCCTATGAGACCAATATTGGATTCTCTAGTATGTTAAAAAAATTATTACTATTATTAGGTTAAATATATTTCAATTCTATCAGTTTAAATCTGTGTTTCATACTAGAATGCCGTGTTCCCAGTTCGGCACAGCTTTGCTACAGGAGACACGAAAGCGGTCGAAGACGTCCGTCTTCTGGTCGGCTCCTGATCGTTGTCAGAAGGAGACTAGAGTTTGATTACGCAAAGACCTCTATTACTTGGAAAAGAACAACCCGGATTTCTTTACGTAATCAGTATGAATTTTATCATTACCTAAGGGACCTATAACAATGAACAGTAATAGAAAAATGCATTTGCAAATGAAATCATTCGTAAATGGGATTGCTATGAGTTGTGTAGAAGACAAGTGGCGGCCTTCTGTACACGACCAGGATGCCACAGTATTTTCTGCTGTAGTAAAGGCTGTTTGACATTTCTAAAAATAATATGGCATGGAGGTTAAAAAAAGTATAAAGGAAAAGAATAGAATAAGAAATCTGGTAAACACTAAATATATTCTAATAATTCTCACAAGCAATTAGAGATACTTTATAGACAGCATAACTTACATAAGTAATTATCTAACTCTATGGTGTGATCACATTTCAGCCTTTTACTAGCTCCTATTGGAAGTAGGCTGTTTATGTTTTCTCTCTTTCTCTATGTAAGTAGGCTGTTTATGTTTTCTTATTGGCAACGTTACATAGCGCTCAATATGAAAATCACTGGCTGTGATGTGTGCAGTCTGTGGCTGCTTTGCATTGTTGTAATACTCGCCATTGTAGTGTTAGGCAGCTGGCTGTGAACAGCGCGTAGCGTTGCGCAGTTGGAGGTGAGCCGCCAGCAGTGGTGGATGTGGGGAGAGAGATGGCAGAGATTTGTAATTTGTCATGAACTGCTATATTTATACACGATGATATCAAGGTAAATACATTGTTTGTTCTCTATTAATATCTTTCATTTGCTAACTATCCCTATCAGTAGTTAGTGCCTTCCATAGTTTGAATCTTATTTAGCTGGCAGTAGTGGCGCTCGCTGTATTGCAGTAGCTTGAGCAGCGAAGATTTTTGTGAGGTAAGTGATTTAGTGATTTGTGAAAGGTATAGCTTAATGTTAGTCAGGGCCATTCTTTTGTAGGGAATTTTGAAAGTCAGATTGCGTTGCGCTAACAAAATATTCTGTGTCAGTATAAGCACAGTCATGTATAATTGCTGAAAGGGGACGTTTCATATGTCGACCCTTAGCCTAGGATACCTCACTGGAATCTTCTGATTTTTTCTTGTAGTTTGTGTAATTAGTATAGATTTTGTTTATTGCTAGCGCGTAATTGTAGAGAGAATCTCCTTTGTAGTTGCAGTCTTTCATTGTTGTACTGTAAAACAGTTGTGGCATGCATGTAGATTTGCACCAAGTATTTCGCAGCTGCGCTGGTAATTAACTAGATATTATTTTCAGTGCTATGTTAATGTGTTCTCTTATTTTTGATCTTCAAATTGTGTTTTTCTGTGTTGTCGTGTGAAATACTGTGACAATAATGGCGTGTGAAAAACGTAATACTAGGCTCCAAAGTAAACTGAGAAATGACAGTGAAGACGAAAGCAGTGTGTTAGCGCCGCAGAGTAATGAATTAACTAATGTTCAAAGTAGTAATTTGGTAATTGCGCATAGGGAAATGGAGCGGGCGGCAAACAATGGTGTAGACAGTGAAACAGGTAGTGAACAGGGAAGCGTTATCGATCGATTGGTCGGCAACAGCTCGCCTCAGGAATCGGGAATGACAGAACACAATATTGCAAATACTGCAGACTCAAGTTTTGGGTTCTCACCGTTTTCTCAAATGAGTCAAGACACATTTTCCGCTTGTCAAAATGTGAATGTTGCCGGTGCAAATTCACTGCCGAAAAGCACTGAGGAACATGTTTCAGACACCAGTGCATTGTTATTACAATTAATGCCACAAATGGGACAAAAGCTTGAAAAGTTAGACACTATGGAACAAAATCAGAGACAAACACAGCAAAAGTTAGACACAGTGGAACAAAATCTTCAAAAGTTAGACACAATGGAACAACACCAGAGACAAACACAGCAACAGTTAGACGCAATGGGACAAAATCTTCAAAAGTTAGACACCACACTTGAACAAACACGTGGAGATTTAACTAGTGAGTTACATAACATTGAATCGAAATGTCAAAAAGTCTGTAATGACATAAAAACACAAATTTGTGAGCATTTTCAACCCATTTTTTCGCGGCATGAAAATGTATTACAGAATCACGAAGCAGCCATAAAAGAACTGCAAACCATTGTTCATGAAAATCACAACACCTTGCAAGCTAAAATTGACTCAGTTGCATCTACCGATTCGGTTACGCAACTTGCAAAAACTCAAGAAAACTTAAAGGACACAGTAGATACGATTTCAACACAAATGGACACTCTGAAACTTGGTTCAGAAAAACACGCTGAGGAAATGCGTTCACTATCGGAGAGAGTAGCCGAACTTTCGGATAAGGTCACTAACTTATCTACAAAGGTAAATGATGATCTGAATGACACAAGACCTGTAGCCTTCACTGACACAGAAGAGTATGAACAAATTAGAAAATTCAAACAGAATCAAAATCAAATCAATACACAGTACAAAAGAGAAATCCGGGAAGTACAAGATCAGCTGACACAGGTAATACAAGAATTACGTATTTCAGAGGACTCTCGCGCCCCAACACGGGAAGAGGGACTTAGAAATACGGAAAAGACGCAAAATAATAACACAGGGCATTTCGGAAGTTATGAAAGAAACTGGCAATGTGCACCGAATTTCGAGATGGAACGGCCGACACGACCTAACAATGATCGATATGCGACTCGCCGACATGATGATTTTGACTATAAGCTGTTCATTACTACACGTAAATTCAAAACATTTAAGAATTCTGGCAACGACATTCATCCACAAGCATGGCTCCATCAATTCTCTCATTGTTTTCCTCCCAACTGGTCGTTGGAACACAGATTAGAATTTATGTGTGGCTACTTAGAGAATGAACCAGCTGTAAGAATGCGATCGGTAATTCACGATTGCCACAGTGAAGGAGAGTTTTACCATGCCATTATTTCTACAAGGACTGCAGTGGGTCTGCACCTCTGGTGGCCCACCAATACCGTAATCTCTACCAGGACTACAGTGGGTCTGCTCTGTGATGACCTACCTACCAATACTCTTCAAAATTTCGACTGACTCTGCTGTGGGTTTGCTCTGTTGTGGCCCATTACCTGTATGCATGTCAAGAGTCAGCACTGTCTTTCCGTTGGAAGGACAACACTACTTCTTCAAGACTGCATGGAAATCCACTACTTCTGTGTGCAATTTCTTTTACTAATGAGACTTTGTGAAAAAAAAACCTGTAATTACTGTTATGATGAATGATCAGGACTATCTTTATGGACTGTGAGAAAATTTTAGCTTTTGACCAACATTGTATCAATAAGTGTGTGCATTTGATTTCTTTGTTATTGTAATTATGAAAAATTTTATCAAATCATTATTGGCCACTGCCCAAAAAAAAATTTGTAAAATTTTTTGTGGGGAGCATGGGGGCTATGGAAGTAGGCTGTTTATGTTTTCTCTCTTTCTCTATGTAAGTAGGCTGTTTATGTTTTCTTATTGGCAACGTTACGTAGCGCTCAATATGAAAATCACTGGCTGTGATGTGTGCAGTCTGTGGCTGCTTTGCATTGTTGTAATACTCGCCATTGTAGTGTTAGGCAGCTGGCTGTGAACAGCGCGTAGCGTTGCGCAGTTGGAGGTTAGCCGCCAGCAGTGGTGGATGTGGGGAGAGAGATGGCGGAGATTTGTAATTTGTCATGAACTGCTATATTTATACATGATGATATCAAGGTAAATACATTGTTTATTCTCTATTAATATCTTTCATTTGCTAACTATTCCTATCAGTAGTTAGTGCCTTCCATAGTTTGAATCTTATTTAGCTGGCAGTAGTGGCGCTCGCTGTATTGCAGTAGCTTGAGCAGCGAAGATTTTTGTGAGGTAAGTGATTTAGTGATTTGTGAAAGGTATAGCTTAATGTTAGTCAGGGCCATTCTTTTGTAGGGAATTTTGAAAGTCAGATTGCGTTGCGCTAACAAAATATTGTGTGTCAGTTTAAGGACAGTCGTGTAAAATTGTTCAAAGGGGACGTTTCACTATGTTAGCGTTTTTGTCAAAATTTACAGTCACTTTTCTCCTTCGTTAAAGACAATACTTGCACCGTTCAACACCTCCGACAACAATAGCTTGCAGAGTTACAGTTTCGAACATAAATTACTTGAATGTTATTAATTAATAATGTTGTCTGCACGCTGGCAACACCGCTCACTTTTTTAGCTTAAAGTCGACCTTCTTCACGCTTTCACACCACAAGCACAAGTACATTAAAAAAATCTGAAGATCTACCAAAGTTTTTCTTACTGTCATCTTTTATTTAGATCGAAGCGGAACGTCGTTCAGCTTCTGTTAAAATGTTTCTTTGACTGCGCAATCGATGTATTAGCGCATCTTTACAGTAATGTTAATTACATAAAATAAATGTCTTTCATGTTAATTATATAAAATAAATGTCTTTCAAAGAATATGTCTCATAAGTTCATCATTTAATATACAGATAGTTGAATGCCTTTCCGAGGGTCCTCAAAGTTTTCATAGGACGGAAATACCAATAATATTACATCGCTTCCCGCGTGAGGAGTAATGAGTCTGAAAGATCGTTACGACTCACGCGCAATCGTAATATTGTTGGATTCACGTACTTAGTGAATGAAGTATTTAAGGATCTCCCCATGTAGGGAGCAAAACAAACATGACATAAGGCACATAGAATTATATACGTTTCGCACTAGGTCGTCAAAACTAATCACAGTTGCTTGATCATTAACAAACTTGGTTGTAGCCTGATGCCATCATAAGTGTTCAAGGATTTAACATAGGTTCCTCTTCTGCGTGTTCTCAAGAATTACTCTCATTCAGTCAATTGAACCATTGAAACACTAACATAGATACCAGTACAAATTAAATACACATACAGATACATATATACATAAATATTGACAAGAAGAAAAAAAAATCCTATTACAGTATTGGTGCATTTCCGCCAATTGTGAACAGAACATAAATCTTTTATCAGTCTTTCTCGTAGCGACGCCACTCTTCACTTTGTAGTTGGGAGTATTTCCTATAACTCGGATGATTTTCACAGGGGAATTCTTTCATCGCCTGTCACTTTTCACTGCACTAAAACTGGGGATCACCTTTTCACACTCTGGTGGAAAACACTGGGGATTTCACTATGTGAAGGGGGAAGTGATATTTCTTGACTCGACGATCCATGGGGTCATGTCAGGAATCAGGAAAGTTGATGACTGGTTCAATGACGAATGAGTCAGTTTGGTGGCTGTCTTAATCTCATTCCAATTCATGTTTCAGCAAAAGAAAATACAGAAAAAAAAATCTGTATTAGGACTTGCTCATTAACTAGCATCTTAATCTAAGGGAGTACAGAGTAAGAATTTAAGACAATAAAAATTACTACATAGACTATGTACATATACATTATATATATTATTCATATTTTGTGTCTAGGTTTTATATTCTTTCGTTAGCATATATTAGCAAAACACGTTTCGTCTTGTACAGGTCTTTCTTAAGCAATGTATTTAGTAATATTGCCGTAGCAATTTTCATAGTTACGGAAAAGTCATCATTAGTGTCCTTTTAATGTAAATATAGTAAAATCGTGCGTAGTTTATCAACGTTTTATTATTTTTATGTCCATTTTCATCTCAAATCTTGAGCACGCTAGCGCCGGTTATAGAGAGGAATGCTTATTGTTGAGTGCGAGCCAGCGAGCAGTCATTGAATGTTGCCACAGTGCTTCACAGTCACGTGGTAACGAACTGGCGGTTTGACAGCGTTGGCAGTCCGCGTCCTGCACGAGGCAGATAGTTCTGTGGCTACCAACCTTTTTTTTTTGTTTTTTTTAACTTGTGCAATTTGTTGAATCGTGGGTACTGGAGCAGCTCGTCAAGGCGACATGGTCAACCTGGACGGTAAATTGTCTGCACCAGCGACGAAGAACAGTCATCGATGAAAATGACTACTGTCACCTATTGCAGTGAGTACAATAGCTGGTCTATCCTTTGACTGAAAGTCACTGTATCGTCGTTGCAACGTGAGAATACTTGTAATGCTACTTCACACGCGGAACATCACTCGTGTCCATAAGTTTATTACAGTTTTGATTCACACAAGAGATAACTAGTTTTCGTGTCCATACCTGTGTCAAATTACGATTTTACACACGTGTCCATCATTTTGTCACTGAGTCACACGCATCAATCCATACGTGTCCATTTAGGTATCTTTATACTACAGAGTAGTACAGTTAATGCTAAAATTACTTATCATGAAAGGATCATTTACAAAATATACATAGTTTTTTTTATATTACAGTCCAAGACGTTTGCTATTATGAATGGTGCTTCTGAAGCACGTTAGATATTATATATATTTTAAATCTGATTCTTTTCCTTTTCTTATTGTTCTATAACAGCCCCTTTTTTTTCATTTATTCGGTTACATCAATCATCAGTAATATATACCCACTTTGGCGTGCCGAACAGTTCACGTTCAAAACTTCATCTAACAGAAATCGGGAAAATTATTCATATTTCCTAGGATGCTTTTGCTCACAGCAAATCAGAATAACATCACGTTTCGATAACTAACTGCAGATACGCATTCACCAACGAGCCACGATCGTCAATACACACAATATACACACGTCAAGTCTTTTGAACCAATTTCCAAATTTCTTCCCCTACCGGGTAGGGTAGAAAGGTAAAAACGCTAAAGAAGAAAAATACAATAGGATAGTGCAAGGAAATGAAAGATACGAAGATAGATAATAGGTGAAATAATCAGTTAAGCAAATTCTTTCTTCAGCTCCACCGTTTTTAGGGTCATCCATGTGGCATAACTTGACTTCAGTATTAAAATGTCGCACAAATCCGCTTCCAAAGCATCTTCAAATATATCTCAAAATCACGGCATGCGGACATAGCAGAAGAATATAAGCAGATTATCTCAGTCCTCAACTAGGTGTCTTAATATCGAAGGTTTCTGTATAATACTCGTGACATAGGAATAGTCTCTCTAAGTTTCTCCAATACAGGACTTAAATATTATTATAAATGCAAATTTCTTAACTGGTTGACTCATAGTAATAAATAAATTAAAGTTGCTCTCCAGTTGCGGGTACCATTATTCATTTCTTTGTGCATTAACTATATGTTGCTGCTTATACTCGGTGTAATCTACAGATTACAATGTATCAGTTTTGCATCGTACATGGTTCTAGCGACTTCAAATATCAATCCTTTGAAAGCTTAACTTAGGTTGATACTTCACATATACGGACATTCTGGTCTGAATGAGGGATTTAAAGAAAACCTTTACTACTTGGTAAAAAGTAGACTTGCCATAACTTAAAACTAAAGCAGCAGGTGACACTTTGGCACATCCCTTACTCAATTCAACGACTGCAGTCTTCTATTGCTCAAGAAACTTAAAACTACCTTAAAACTAAAGCAAATCTTATTTTCCAAATACGTAGAGTACCTTCTTCAATCACTTCATATCTTTCAAGCTCCATCATTACTTTGTGTCCACCTCACTCAAATTATTACGTCACCTGCAGAATACATGTACATGCTGTTGACTCACATACTTTCTAAACAGATGACACTTGTTTCAAGTTGCAGCTTAACATAATAAACGATATTTTTTAATGTTTTTCATGGTACTTCTTTAGGTCTACATGGTGGTAAAGTCCTTTTATTCGTCCACTAACTGGATCTGCCAACACATAACAACCAATATGTGGCTTCCTGACTATAACAAACGGTCCTTCGTATAGGTGTTGCCACTTACGATTTTTACGTAAGATGAGAGATGGTTTGAAGTGTGTCCTCAGAAGAACACGCTCGTTCAAACGATACGACAGAACTTTATTGACATGCCTGTCAAATGCCTTTTTTCTTAAATTGGCATGAGTTGTGAGAGAGATCAGGGCTTGTCTTAACTTATTATCTAGGTTGACTTCTGGACCTTCTATCTTGGAGATAGGATCAGTCCATTCATTGCTTTCCCTTTGCCTGGAGATTAATTCTGAAGATGTGAAACCGGTCGAAGTGTGCAGAAGATTATTTACAATCTCTTCAAATGGAGTAACGAAATCGACCCGCCGTGTTTGCTGGTTCGGTACATAGGTGCAAATAAAACGATTAAATTCTTTGAAGACTCGTTCTGTCGGGTTACTTTGCGGTCTAAATCTTGAGATTAGAATCTGTCTAATACCATTATTCGCAAGAAACTGTCTCCACTCCTTTCCAACGAAGTTCGAAGCATTATCAGACAACATGGTTTCCGGCTTACCAAAACGAGGAAAAGAATCCTTTTCTATTCGTCTTATTAAAGATTTTGCACTGGAAGACTTCATCACGTATAAACGCACGTGCTTAGTGAAGAGGTCTAGCAAAACAGCAAGGTACTTAGTCTCGACTATGTGGGTCCACTTCCTAGAGGAAGAGGAGGTGCTGACTATTTGGTTAGGACGCTCAGTATATATAGGATTCAAAGGTATGACATTGGAAAGATTGAAGGGCTTTGCGTAAGAAAATTCATAAACTTCTAAGCACTTGTTTAATCTGTCAGAAGGCAGATTGGGTACATAGCAATAGGCAGAAATCTTTCTTTTACACTTCTCGGGGCCATAATGTCCCCAGGATAGGCGAGTCTACCATATGAGATATTCAACGTACTCCTCAGGAATATAAAACACACCATTGCTCCGTCCACATAGATGTACGATGAAATAAAACACCATTGTGTGATTTATAAAATTTCGACAAACGATGATTGGGGTTGTCTTGTAGAAGCTGTTTGACTCTCTTCCATTTCAGGTCACTTTCTTGCAGAGTACCCATCTGTCGGCAAAGACGTAGAAAATAACTACGATTCAAGGGATCTTTCATAAGAAGTATCTTGTGATTGGAAATCTGTTCTACAAGTTCCGTAGGCTCCGGCATACCTTCCGGCATGCGTGACAGTGCATCTGCAACGATGTTGTTCTTGCCTTTCACGTAAACAATTTCGAAATTGTACTCCTGTAGAAATAGGCACCAGCGAGTAAGACTCGGATGATAGAGCTTACACGAAAGGAGAAAGCTAAGAGCTTGATGGTCGGAATACACTTTGATCGGATGGCCATAAATGTAATAATTAAAACGGCGAAACGCCCATACAACTGCCAATCCTTCTAAGTCTGTAATAGAGTACGATCTCTCGCACTCTGCCAGCACACGACTGGCGAAACTAAGTATCCTAATCTCTGCTTTATCTCTAGTTTTCTTTAGCTGGAACAAACAAGCGCCCAAGCCTTGAAATGAGGCGTCACAAGAAAGGCAGAATTCGGATTTCATATCCGGATGACTGAGGATATTGCTATTCAGAAGAGCTTGTTTGATTTTGTCAAAGGCTTCTGACATTCAGAGGTCCATGCCCAATGAACGTTTTTCTTTAATAGATTGTGCAACACTGGACTGTTCATGGATTGATTTGGTATAAAGCGACGAAAGAAAGACGTTAACCCTAGCAACCCTTTTAATTGTCTTTTGGTGCAGGGCACAGCGAAGTTCCTTATTGCAGACAGTTTGTTAGGATCGGGAGCGATTCGCTCAGAAGAGATAATATGACCAAGGAATTTTACTTCCTTTCTTACAAACTTTGATTTCTGTAAATTGGCAGTAACGCCAAAGTTAGCAAACTTCACGAAGATTTTCCGAATCAAGTCAAGATGTTCCTCCCATGAAGTCGAGGCTACTAAGATATCATCGACATAGACAGTTATTTTGTCCAGTAAATCGTGACCTAAGACATGGTCAAGTGCGGCAATAAAGACACCTGAACTAATATTCAAGCCAAAGGGTACGACACGAAATTGATATGACCGACCCGCAAAGATAAAGGCCGTGTACTTCCTTGAAGAAGGCGACAACGTCACCTGCCAATAGCTACTTCGAAGGTCGATGGAGGTTAGAAATTTGATAACATAAAACCTTTGCAGTTGCTCCTCCAATGCTTCCGGTCGGGTACACACAGGAACAATAATTTTGTTGATGTTCCTAGCGTCTAGAACAAGCCTAACACTTCCGTCGTGTTTAAATATAGACAATAATGGGCTCGAATATGGAGTCAGAGGGCTCAATTATTTTCGAGTTTAACATTTTTCGGATTTCCTGTCGTACAGCTTCCTTGCGGGATTGCGGAATTGCATAGGTGGTTTTACAGTAGGTGCTGTGGGGCTTAACCTTTATGTCGAATACATAGTTGGCTATGATTCCCGGTTTCTTAGAAAACACATTGGTAAATTGTGTCAACAGGTCGTATAGTTCCTTTCTTTGTCGGTCACCTAAACCGTCAGATTCATTTGCCTTCGTCAGTAATTCTTCATGTGTCGGTAATAAGTCAAAGTCTTCGTCCGCATCTCCTGACTCATCTAAATAATTGAAATATTGTTGCCGAGATGTGAGCTTGCGGAGCTTTACTTTATGTTCTTGGCTGGACAACTTAACTTTGGTCCTCATAAGTCGAATCACTATACTCTTATCACTGCATCTGAAAGTACATGTACCTTCATGCAAATCTATGATGACACGATTCTTACGTAGAAACTCCATTCCTAGGAGGCAAGGTACTGACAGATTTTTAACAACTAGAGAAGTACATGCTACGGTGTCTGATGCAAATTCGTTTCTGATCATCTCTTCATGCAAAGTTAATTTGTTAGTATTATTAGCATCTTCATTGTTGCTATGGTTAAGAACACAAGATGGATGCCATAATAGCTGGATTAAGTGTCTAGTAGGTGTTTGTCACTTATTTTCAAAGTTAGGTGCCATCTTGTCTTCTACCCGGTATAGCTCTGCAATTGTCACCTACCGCAGAGTGACGTTTGACTATCAGCGCACGCATCTGACAGTTGACGATCGGCGTGCCGCGAAATATTTCTTTGAGCAGTTACGTCACAAACTTGAAAATAAACATGGCAAATGACAAAGGAAAGCCGACAAACAGTGTTGATGATGGTGACGACACGGTTGTCAAGTCATACCCACTACGTTCGCGAACGGGAACAGGCAGACCCGATTCGCGAATGGAGAGAACGGCAGACGATGGTGATGTGCGTGACGTATCGTCACAGCAATCCGTCACAGCAAGCGGGAGAAAATTTGATGGTTGAAATGATGAGAATTTTTTTTCAAGAAAGAGAACAGGAGGAACGGGAAAGGAAGCTTATAAATTACAAAAACAACAAGAAAGGGAACAAAAAGAAAGGGAAAAGGGACGGGAGACAGAGCGAAAATGGTTTGACCTAAATACCATTATTGGTACAATGAAAAATAGGTTAGATAATATTGATGCCAACTTAGAGGCAAGGATAAGGACAGTCACGGTAGAATATATCTCGGAATTAAGTACTAAAGTTAACGAAAGGATAGAAGGTATTCTGCAGAAGGTAGATGCATGTGAGAGCACAGTAGGTAACGTGCACAAAGACATCAAAGTACAAATCGAAAGTTGCCAGGCAGTTACAACAGAAGTTTCAAAAATGTCCGTTGAGGTCGGAACTAAAGTAAACAAGCTTGCAGACCATGTCGTCACTCTGCAAGGTCAGGTCAATGACCTGACACAGACGCTATCCGAAATAAACATTGAAAAGAGGGTGAATGATGCTGCGTCAAACGTACATTCCACGATAAGAAAAGAATTTGTAGAATGGGTCGAGACTAAGGAACAGTACGTAGAAAACAAGGTTCAACACGACTTAAAAGAAGCCGTTAAGTCAGCCACAGTTGAAGTTTTAGCTGCTCCAGGTACAGTCTTAGACAAGAAAAATGACCGCCGGCCGGCCGCCACAGGGACTAAGTCCGAGTCATTCACTTAAGGTGGCGAATAAAACTGACCGCCCCTGACAGCTCTAAGTCCGGCAATCTGCACAATCTGGCAACACTGTAAGATGCAGAAGTGTCAGGAGGAAGTGTTATCTACTTCCGAGACGTTGTCTGACTACGTGAGCCCGTGGTCTAGTAGCAAGCGTCGTGCGTTCTAAACTTATTGTCGCCTGTTCGCGTGCAACTGTATTTTTTTTTTACCGCAGTCGGTCAAAAGTTATGAGTCTGACTGAAAATCGAAGATAATTCGCTTAACATTCTACCCACCAGCAATAACAAGTATTCCAGAAACAATTCCGCAGGATAGCTCGTGGCTGCGCCGCGATCATACCAGCTTGCGCTCGAGCGTTTCCTCGCGCTGCAACGGCTACCGGCCACCGGCCAGACGCCACCCGCCGCCTGATATCCGGCGCCGCCCAGGTGAACGCGTCGCGACGCTGTCGGTGTGTGTCTCAACTGTCATTTTCGAATTTGAAGTTCTAGTTATCATCTGGCAGCTAAGCAATGGATTTCGCAAACTTGAAAATCATGAACTACAGTTAAGCATTGTAAAACTGAGTCGCAAGTGGAAATAGGTGTAACATCTGCAACACTACGTTTACTTTTGGCATAACAGAGGGGTGAATGCAGAGGAGGCAGCTAGAAAGATTTGAATTGTGTGTGTATGTGTTGAATGTGAATTACTTTGAACTACATGTGGCAATGACCTAAGTTAGCAGCAACTTTTCTCACTACTGCACTCCTTACCCAACACACAATTTGAAGGGTAGATTATTTAAGTGAACAAGAAGCCCTAATCAATTTCAGCAGTTCAAAAATAAAGCTCACAGTAAACGGTATCTGTGTGTTGTTAAAGAAAGCTGCATCAAACCATACTTTCGACTGAAGACAACATGGACAAAATCTGGAAACTGTGTTTTGTGAAAAGATATCTCAATTATGGTCAGATTAAAATTAGGACAGCTTACATTTGTCACTTTCCGCTGCACTGCTATCACATTGTCAGCCTGCTGCTGCTCATTTTTGGGCTGCACACAAAGATAGTGTGACACTTCACAAAGGCTGTTAATGTGTAACAAGAGCAATTTTCAAAATAGGCTCACGCATCTTAGGCTCATGGACAGAAATTTGTATGTCAGTGCATGTACCTTGTAAGTAAATTTTTGAATGTCTCACCTACAGTTAAGGCACATTACACAAGCAAGCTATTGCAAAGATAATATTTAAGCATTTCAAAGGTATCTACAAAAACTGGAGTATTACGACTTGAATTTTTGATCGTCATTCTTCCGTCACTGATGGAAGGTAGAGGTGTTGCCACAGCCATACAGACCAAGTAACTGGAAATCAAAGACGAAGATTTCTAAATGAGTACGATTCAGAGATCAGTAGCCTCAGATGCCAAAAATGCACAATGACAACAATTATGGCAGTAAGTTCAGTAGAAATGGCTATAAGTAGAAAAAAATTGTCGAGATTGGATCTGCAGGATGAGGAAATAATCCTGTGGGAGACAGTACCTCATAACAACGAAAGCAACACCACCAATGACAACAATTACAAAGATGAGGACACGTGTGATAGTTGAGTCAACAGACAGGGTAGAACACATGATGATGATGATTTGTTTGTGTTGTGCTCAACTGGGCAGTTATCAGTGCCTGTACAAATCCTTAAATTTACTCTATCCAATGTCACCACTTTCATGAATGATGATGAAAACTATACAAACACAGTCCACATGTGGAGAAAATACCCAACCGGCCCAGGAATCGAACCCAGGACCCTGTAATCCAGAGGAAGCACTATAAGCCACTAGACAGGCTAAACAGAGCAGACTTTGTAGTAATCACTTTTTACATCATGATGATATATGGGGATGGTATCTGACACACGTTGTTTCATTTTGTATACATCTACACCTACATACATACTCTCCAAGTCACCCCGTCTCACAAGCTATTAAAAAGATTTCTCTAATGAAATTGTGTTTATCAAGCTTTTTGGCACTAATATTGCAGACAGTATATTTGGTAGTAAGGGATACAATCATGACAACCTTGAAAAAAAATAAAAATGTACAAGAGATTTTATAGCCATGGATAGTCATGAAATTATGCCAATATTTGGCATTTTGCATTTGACAAGTATAGAGAAAGGTCAGCATGTAAATGTAAAAGAATTTCTGGAGTCAGGCAGTACACATATGAATATCCTGAATGCCACAATGAGCTACGAGAGATTTCTGCTTGTAATACGTTGTATGAGATTTGCTGACATTTCCACCCCAAATGAAAGGAAAAAACTTAACAGCATAACTGCTGTCAGAAAATGTCCACATTCCTTTGCAGTCAAACTGAAGTGATTCTATAATCCTGCTGATTATGTTACAGTCCATGAAATGTTGACTCTGTTTAGAGGCTGCTACTCCTGGACCCTATATATACACCACACAAACCCACAAAATATTCAATTAAAATATGTGCCCTGAGTGACAAAAAGGTTTTATACCAGTAATATTGAAGTATATGTATTAAAGCAGCTAGATGGACCATTTCTAGTAACAAACAGCCCAGCAATAATTTTAGGACGGCTTGTCAGTGACATCAAAGATACACACAGAAATGTCATCATTGACAATTGTCACACAAACTGCCAGTAGTGGAGGACATGTTGGAGAAAAAATTGACCATTCTACGCACTCTTCACAAGAAGGAAAGGGAGATACCTCGTGAATTTTGCATCTAATAGACCAATCTGTGGAGTTTCAAAATGTAGCTTCCAAGCTAATAAATTGATTTTTTGTACCCAACCAAGAAGTAACTGTTTGCTGATACTCCTATCTACAATGCATGACATGGATGGTACCAGCCCCAAAACAGGGATGCCAATTATTATTTTTTTACATTCACACTGAGGGAGGAGTGGATACTGTAGATAAAATGATTACTAGTTATTCTGTTTCCAAAATCAGAAAAAGTTGGCCTATGGTGTTATTTTATATTAAGCTAAACATATCTGGGATAAATGGCCAAATTTTGGATTCACTTTCAAAACCAAAAGGTACCGTAAAAATTTGATGTAATTTTCTGAAGAATTTAGCATTTCCATTAACAAACGAACACTTAAAAAATAGATTGGAAATCATATCACTCAGGAGTAAAATTCGGAGTAGGTATTAAAATCCATGGAGAAGAAATAAACACTGAGGTTCGCCGATGACATTGTAATTCTGTCAGAGACAGCAAAGGACTTGGAAGAACAGTTGAACGGAATGGACAGTGTCTTGACAGGAGAATATAAGATGAACATCAACAAAAGCGAAACGAGGATAATGGAATGTAGTCGAATTAAGTGGGGTGATGCTGAGGGAATTACGTAGGAAATGAGGCACTTACAGTAGTAAAAGAGTTTTCATATTTGAGGAGACAAATAAATGATGGTCAAAGTAGAGAGGATATAAAATGTAGACTAGCAACGGCAAGGAAAGCGTTTCTGAAGAAGAGAGATTTGTTAACATTGAGTATGGATTTAAGTGTCAGGCAGTCATTTCTGAAAGTATTTGTATGGAGTGTAGCCATGTATGGAAGTGAAACATGGACGATAAATGATTTGGACAAGAAGAGAATAGAAGCTTTCAAAATGTGGCTCTACATAAGAATGCTGAAGATTACATGGGTTGTCACAAAACTAATGAGGAGGTATTGAATAGAATTGGGGAGAAGAGGAGTTTGTGGCACAATTTGACAAGAAGAAGGGACTGGTTGGTAGGACATGTTCTGAGGCATCAAGGGACCACCAATTTAGTACTGGAGGGCAGCGTGGAGGGTAAAAATCGTAGAGCGAGACCAAGAGATGAATAGACTAAGCAGATTAAGAAGGATGTAGGTTGCAGTAAGTACTGGGAGATGATGATTGCACAGTTTAGAGTAGCATGGAGAGTTGCATCAAACCAGTCTCATGACTGAAGGGCACAACAACAACTACAACAACAACGACAATTCTTTCAAATTAGGTTTTGACTTAAAGTTTTGGGAACTATTTATTAATAGAATGTATTATTTCCTTTGAAATTTTCATCCTAGTGGAAGGATGATTGTTGTATCTTCATTTCTACGAAAATGTACTCTTTGTGCCTACTACCAGCAATGTGTGAACGCATTTGTCTGACTACTGTTGCATTTTTAGCAGTTACATGGAAGAATGATTTAGCCACAAGATTGCAAAGCATACTCAATGTCAAGAAGTAAAGAAATTCAAAAGCAGATTTCCATATGCACTCTGTGAGGAAATATACTGAAGATGCACATATATTCCATCAAAACTAGCTAATATGGAATTTTCCCTTACAAATGAGAAAATATGAAAATCCAGTGCAAAAGAGAACAGTGCCAGAATGAGCAATTTACGTACAATGCATTTAAATCTTGCAGACCAAACACAGATTTCTGAGCAGGAACAGAAATACATGAGAACACAGATCATGTGGTGAAACCAGATTCTGTATCATATGAAATGACATCATATATGAAGTCTGTAGAAACCCTTACACTGCTGCACCTCCACCACCACTATTGCTCATTAGAATAGTGCACTGTTCACTTGCTTTGTGTCCCGAACAAAAGCCACTGATCTCAATCCTGCACCTCTATTGCCTGCAGCTGAAACAGAGCTGTCCTTGGCAGGCAAATGTTTCTCATTTGCTACCTACCTCATACTTATGCTGACACGTCCTTACTCACTAACTAGACCATTTCTAACAGCCACACGTTTTATTGGGTCCAGAGTTAGAAAACAAGTGTAACCAAGTACAACCTTCAAACACTCAGTTTGTGTGACTTTCTTCTTGTATCTTACCTACGAATGTGGTACCTCTACCACTTGTCTGGCACCAGCAATTTACTATAGCCACCTCGGAATAACTAGTGGCTACGTTAATGGTTCAGGTTCCACCATCACAGGTGCTACCCACGATGGTTTATGTCATACGACGACTCTGCTGAAGAAGTGAAACATGAAAACTGGCTACACCAACACCTCATTGCATTCAGGATAATTGAAACACAAACTTTAGGGTTTGTTGGGGATTCCTGCCATGTGTCCAACAGTAGTTGTGCTTTAAATGAACTGGCCTCACACTTTTGATGAAACTTGTAGTTTGTCATCACCTTATAGCCACGAGCGCATTCACATCAGTGTCACTTGTGTAGAGTTTTACCAGTAACGCAGGCAGTCACATCAGTCTTATCAGGATTAGGTAGCAGAGCTGAAGGGTTTGAGGGCCATAAGTGTCACATTGTTCCTAAAAGCTCCACAGAATCTAACGCAGACTTTGCAGTTGATGATATGATCATCTGCCTAGTGCCGAATAAGGATATTCATCAGAGAACCCTTTGAAGTGAAGATCTGTCTGCAGAAAATTTTTAATACTGGTCATTGTCCAAGTCCCCCATGCAGTAGCCTACCAAATGGAAGAACCAGGCAACGTCACCATCATTTACAGTGAACAATTTCTGCACATGGCACAAGATGATGACATAGCTGCTCAAGCTGGGAAGCCTAGCTGAGATGGATAAACCCAATGATGATGCTGACAAGGAAACCGTGTGGCACTTGCAACAAATCCCTCTCACTTTGTGCGGCGTGAGGAGGCTGCTTGCCCCCCAGATGGTGAGAGTTGTGGGACAACAAAAACTACATGGCTTCAATTTGTCACACCCAGCCTTCCTCAATATGAATGGACCTTGACATTCATTCCATTTCATTATTGTCTACAGGTTAGAATGAACTTTTTATTTAAGTGTTTGCACTGAAGAAACCGTTATCTCCAAAAGTGAACACCATATCAACTGTTCCACTCCTCAGCTCTCACACTCGCACACTGATCAGCTCCCTCCATCAGCAACCATCAAATGCCATGTGCTAAGCTACAAACGAGCAGCATATTACAATTCTCACTCTGTTTCTGTCCACCACAGCTCATGTGGTTGAACGGACTGCAGATGTGTATTTGGTTATTAATGATACTGACACCAAAAATTTGTTTGGGTTCCATGCTTTTGTTACTTTCAAATTTTCTATAAATTTAAATATGTATCTTTTGTCAGATCTGGTTCCTTATCAAGACCTAGATTAATTGTGTTCTGAATTTTTGGATTTGTTTTCTGTGCGATTATGGTGTGTGAACAACTTCATAGCACACATCAGTGTAACAATTTGGCTTGACTGCATTTTTTTCATGTCCTTACATGAATGAGTACAACTGAATCTCTCGAGTCACCAGGCATAATTCAACTGCTTTAGACAAGTGAGTGGGCAACATGATTATTTTTGTTTATTTTTTTTCGATCATTAAATAAATAAATAAACAGGTGTGTCACCTCCAACTTTGTGGAGACATGAAATTTATCACAGTCATGTTATCTGCACATACCTTCTGCCACGAGCTGATGAGTTACTTGCAAAATTGCACTAATCCTTTTCCCAAACTGACTGGGGTATGGTCTCCCTCCAGGTTCCATTAAAAGACCAGACACTGCAGCTTTCCAGTTCACAGTACCACTCTCATGGAGGAGGCCAGCAACTGTGCATCTCTGCACACACGACTTTCATTCCCACTCAGCAGTTCACACAAAATGGGAACTGTTGACACCTGTCATGACCGCTTCAAAACTATGGATGTGTCAACTTTAGTGCACCACAGAGGTGCTGGCATCTGGTCACTTTTCCCCCCGAAGCAATGAGAGTTTGTAGTAACATACACACTACTGTACCTTTGCCATCACTAATGTATAGTGTGTTGGTATGTGTGCTGATTTGGGTAGTGTGCTGTTCAGCTGTTGTGTGCCCCCACCCGAGAACCCTGACCTCTGTCCAACACCTTTATCACATGCAGACAAAAGCCTAGTGAATGGTATGTAGGAGCTCCAACTGGAAACTTGTTTATGGTCTCTAAACTGTATTGTACTTATGCCTTCACACCATGACTTAAAAGCTACAAAATTATACCCCAACCTAATACCTATTGTGTTTTGCATGTTGTTATTCCAATTGCTATGAATTTATTTATTGCTTATTTTTTATTTGAGGTTCACCATTGCTTGTCAAGTTTATATATTGTCATTTTTTCAGTTAAAGGCACCTTAACCCACGATGAACTACATCAGTGTACTTGAGAACAGGGAAATATGATTAAGTGTGATCATTTTACCATATGTTACATTTGCATGCAAAAGGGGAATATTCAAAAACTGTTTTTACAGGTATCGTGTGCTCCAAGCCAAAATCACAAAAACCGGCAGAGGTACATCTGTGTCTCACTGCTTGATTGGATTCTAGAGGTTCATTAAGAACACCAATGATTCCTATCCTGTATTGTCACTGGCCTTGAGAAATGGTGTGTGTATGCTAACACAAGGAAAAGAAAGGAATGATTGCGTCCAGACAAAGCAGCAACTCCCCATACAAAGATCTGCACACATCAAAAGTTTCACAAAGAAAATACATTCATTTTAAACAACTTCGACTTCTTGCAGATGCAGTCCAAGAACAATGACCAGGAAGACTTTATGAAGTGATGCTGCTCCATTATAGCAGCCTCTATCATTCTGCTAGACTGACAAAAAATATTGTACACGAGTTTATTTTAGAAGTCATTCCAGACGAATGTGGTTCACTTAATCTTGTGCACTCAGATTTTCACCTTTTTTGCTCTCTGCATAACAACCTTTGAGAAACTTACTTCCTTTCTTTCTGGATGAAAAGGCACTGTGAACATGGATTGGTGAGTTCTTTGCCTCAAAACCACACGATTTCTAGTCACAGAATAGTAAAGTTCCCCCAGTTTTGGCAGACTGTTGTAAATAGTGAAGAACAACACATTAGTGGTGACAAATCTCTTATGTGTGTGTCTTGTGTTTATCTAAATTGGAAAAATGATATGAACATATACATCAATCCAGTATTTGCTTTCTTACTGCCATGACTTTCATCAAGTACACCATACACACTATCATTTTCTCTCTAACAGATGTAAATGAATCTCACGCTCAACACAAGCAACATACTAACAGTTCAATTTGGAGACTGTAAGATGCAGAAGTCCTAATCACATACGGAGGACAAGAAAAAACCACACAATGAGATCCACACATTGGACTGAAAAACGTGGAGCACTTCAAATCGCCTAAGAGCATACCAGAATTGAATTTCCAGAAGTCCCTGCACGAGTTTCAGTCCCTCTGCTGTCATGCACAAATGGAAATTCCATCTTTCATTCTGATTTCAAAACTCCTGCTTTCTACACATTAGTTTGTGTGGTGTTTGTTTCCTTTTCTTTTGTTTTGTATTTGGGTGCAAAAGCAACTATAATGATATGCGCCCATATCAGAACTATACAACATGAAGACTAAGAGAGGAGGTAGAAATGACTACACTATTCACAATCGATGGAACAGAAGAATGCTAAAACAAAGACGTGGAGAAAAGTGTATAAAGTATGCCATAGAGTAATGGAGGTCCTGAAATAAAAATTACATGGTCTTCGCCATATTGCTTTTATGGATAAAAAGCAACACGCGGTCAACAGCACGCTTGTCATTCGCTAAAACGGGCGATAATTTAGATGGAAAACTCAAACAGGCACACAAACTATTAAAAAAAAACACCATTCTGCCAGGAAATGCCTGACATTTTAACATTGCACCCAATGTCCACAACATGCTGGGGGAGCGCCACTTAAATGGCGAAGGCTGAAAAGTCAGTGCAAAGTACGCAGCCTAGATAAAATGACCTCATGAAGGGAGGGCTGACAGGAGTTTGTCCAAGCCACAGGGAGAAGCTTAATAACCCAGAGCTTATTCCACTGAATGGAGAACCAGTCAAGCTAAAGTGACACCACCTCCTGACAGATGGCAACACAGTAATCATTAGAGGGAATTTATGAACTAATGGGCTGAGGTAAAATTACTGCACCCTTGACACCAGTATCAGTAGCTTTGTTTCCTGCCACACCGACATGGGCACGAACCCACATGAACATCTCAGTGGCTCTATCACGAGTGATCAAATGACAGTTTTCCTGGAACGATTGCACTAAGGGATGGGTGGTGTACAGCCCACAGAGGCTTTCAAGGGTGCCGACAGTGTCTGACACATCTAAAAAGCCTGTGTCGCCAAATGTATTCAGTGGCCTGATACAGGGTGAAAACTACGCTGTAAATACTGAGCAGTGCACCAGAAGCCAATAACTAAAGACGTTGCCACCAATGACAATGGTGTACCCAACACCACGGTCAATCTGAGAACCATCAGTATACACAAAGGTACAGTCACTGAGGAAGGAATACTTAGGAACACAATCTTCAGGAATAAAGGTGATTGACAAGGGAGAGGACACTTGGGCATTGAAAACTCAGTCTTTGGTATCCTGTGCGCTCTCTACACACGGGACGTCCATGGCAGCCTGAACTATTTCCTTGAGGAATTTTTCAGGCATGGAACAGGTGTCTTAGGTTTTCTCCAAATCATAAAACATGGTCATAATCTGGGATTTCTGCAGGAAACCATTCATAACACGGGTGGACGTAGTGACGAGATAGTGAATTGCAGAACAGCGTCCTCGATATCCACTCTGTGCACTCCCAACATACCAACATACCACCCAGGCATAAAACATATGCTGCATCACCTTGCAAACGAATCTGGCAAGAGAAATTGGGTGATAACTAGAAAGAATGTGTTTGTCCTTACCGGGCTTAGGTATGGGTATGTCAATGGCTTCCCACCAGTGACTGGGAAACGTGCATTCTGGTTGTCCACAAGAGAGTATTGCTCTCTCATATCATAGGCAGTACTGTGCCTCACAATTCAGAGAAGGGAAGGGTATCACTTGAGCCACCTCCATTCATTTCTGATGGAAGAAGGCCGGGTGACAGTGGGAAGAGCTTGAAATTTCCGCAAAATGATGACCTAAGGTGTTGAACGTGCATTGTATAGACAAAGAGCAGGGAACAGAACGTTCTGCGGTGATACGGATAATGTTTGTAAGATATTCTACCTGGCATCACAATTCGGGAAGTGTTGATCATTGTAAGGACAATCACGATGAGGATAAAAGTCAAGGGGTTTCACCTCCGTCCTATGGTGGCACAGAGGCTGGCCAGGTGAAGGTAGTACATGATGACACCATCGAAGAGTATCTCCGAGTCAGTTTAGGAGAAGACTGTTTGCCTTTGTTGGATTTCTTGAGCCTTTACAGTTGGCAGAGGAAGTCTTAGAGGTTGGTTGACTGAAAGGAGATAGGAAGTCTTCATGGGAGTATTTCATCTGTCCTTTCTAGCAGGTCGGTTATGTATCTGGTGACTTCTCCCATTGTGGCGAGGGTTTGATGGCTTGTTGCACAGCTGGACAAGGGGATGGTGATACTACCATGACAATGGGAGATTTCACAATCTCTCAGATGTATTTGAGGTCACATGTCTGCACGGCCATGTCCTTCATGGAGCAAGATGAAGCAAGAACCACATTATAAGTGCCTGACAGTAGGACACAGGGTTTTTAACTAGCCAGTAACTTGCGAGTGACCGGGTAAGGAACTTTTTTCTTTACCCAGATCTCCTAGACAGCTGCTCATCAAAACATAACAGATAATTACAACAGGAGGTGGCATGATAACCACTGCAGTAGATGCAGCAGCAAGGTGGTTAGCTTCCCTACATCAAGTTACACAGTTTGCCACTTGTCAACAACTGTAAAGTGTGGTTGAAATGATGACACTGGGAGCAACACTTCAGGTTCATAATGTACAGTCAGACTGTGATAACATCATAGCCCGCTTTGATCCTGGACAGATTCTCCCACTGTAACAAAGATAAGAAAAGGTAGATGCCTCCTTAGCGCCCACAAGCACTATTTTTCTCGTCACCCGATGGACTGCAATGCCACCGTGATCAGACATACATTTGGATTTAGGCCTCTGTTAGACTGTTGAGCAGCACTGTGATGCAGCTGGGAGGGTCTTTGAATTGGGAGCTTCATTCCATTTATGTTTGGTAGACGTGGACTGCAAAGATGATAATTGGCTCACTTTGAGGAAATCTCCCATGACTGCCAGCATGTCTGATGGCTTTCTCCCTCCAACTGGGTGCCCCTTTCAAATGGGCACACAGCAGCCTTAGGTGATTGGTACATGTGACTTAGGAGTGAACAATCAGCAATTTAGGAAGGTAGCAGTTCAGGCAATCGCCCCTCTCTGGGCCTGGCCTGCACCAGGTGGTACATACAAACATTACCAGTTGGCCCAAGGCTGGGAATTACATGTTACCCAGTCACCTACAACATTTTAGATGCATTTACTGGCCTTCGCGTGAACAAAGGGAGGAAGAAGGACAAAGAGGAGCCTCAAATATTGAAGAGGAGGAAGGATAGGAGAGTGAATGAAGGAAGGAAGGAAAATAGGCATGAAAACCAGTGGTGAGACTGCGTATGTCAGCTATGGACGGTGTGCAACATTCCCAAAAAAACACCAGACATGTTCTCCAAGGAAAGGGAAAAATGATACTAACATGATAGACATGCAGCACGAAAGGGAAAAGATGCTGCAAAGGCTGGGAGCCTGTGGTAGCCAAGCATGAACCCACCAAAGAGCACCGAGTCCCGTGGAGGTTGTGAGCTCAAGGTTGAAGTGTAAGGTGGGCATTATGTTGTGAGCAGAGAGTACTGTTAATGGATGTGATAGGAGTTGTTAGTAAACAAAATGCACAGCACATATCTTCAGCATTGGCAGTGTTGTGATATTTTTAGTGCAATACAGATACTGAGCTAATCTGGCATGAAAACAAATGGAATGCAATAACTCTCAAATGAGTTACTGGAGAGCGCAGACCCCTTATGCCAAAATACTGAAAAGGTAACCCTAAATAACCTCTGAAAGCTGGTTGGCGGAGGACTGTTTCACTGTACATGTGGAGTGCTGCTGGATCTGTCTTACGACAGATTTAAACTGGAGTCAGTCTGTCTGTCCTGTTCTGACGATCTTTCTTCATCTGTTTCTATGCGCATCTTCTCCTATGTCGTCCGTCACTCCAATTCTTTGTTATAGACAATTCCCACACAGTATACATCAGAGGCAATACTAGTAACTGAAGAAGTGAAATCGATGGATGGATGGATGGATCAGTGAATAACTGACTTTCTTGCATCTCATCAGCAGAGTGGCAGCAGCTCTAACAGATGCAAGAGCTGGGAGACCCCGATGCTGTACATTAGCCACTCCTCCTTCGCTGCCCCATTCAGCTGCTGATTGATACAGGTGTGGTATGGTACATATGCGTGATCGTGGGCTCAACCACAGGTGCTCAACCACAGGTGCTCAACCACAGGTGCTCAACCACAGGTGCTCAACCACAGGTGCTCAACCACAGGTGCTCAACCACAGGTGCTCAACCACAGGTGCTCAACCACAGGTGCTCAACCACAGGTGCTCAACCACAGGTGCTCAACCACAGGTGCTCAACCACAGGTGCTCAACCACAGGTGCTCAACCACAGGTGCTCAACCACAGGTGCTCAACCACAGGTGCTCAACCACAGGTGCTCAACCACAGGTGCTCAACCACAGGTGCTCAACCACAGGTGCTCAACCACAGGTGCTCAACCACATGAAAAAAATTTGGAAGTCGGGAGATGTTTAAAAACTGTCAATTAAAACACAACTGGAACAAGAGGAAAACGAGGAGAGACAGGGGTGTATGTGGCTGGCTGACCATTTACAATATACACTGAAAAAGTATTTATAAGTGAGAGGTCCTTGAGGAGCAGAAGTTGGTCATATAGTAATTTAATGAAGCAAGTCAATTTTGTAACTCCCCCATGAAGGCTCTAGAAGTTATTCATCCGAAGAATGATGAAGTCCGATTTTATTTGGGGGGGGGGTTATGAAACAGTCTGGCTTCCAAGTATTCCGTAACCCCCTTGATGTTCACATGGATGTTTAAATCTAAATTCTTGTGTTCAAAGCGGTTTCTGGATGTTACAGTAAAATATAGTCTGGGTATTACTGAGCTAACGAATAACATGGGGATTCTAGTAGCAGTCACAAGACATTTGTGTCACAGGACCAACAGCAACGAAAGAAAGTGGATTATGATCAAATGGCTGTTAACTTAGTGGGGAATAGAAAATGCAATATTTTTAAGCTGCCACAATGTCCCTTGAATGACACGTTTGGTTTGCTAAGTCAGAGAAGGAGGCAGCAACAATGAAATTAGCATGTTGAACTGTGTTACCAGCGAATCTCCACCTAAGCATTGAGGCTCTTATCTGCAAGTAGGATTCATCATGTTCACTTAGTTAGACTCCCTTCTCACTGCACCTGTAGGATCCAGCCACTGGATAAAATGTTCATGGTACTGCTGAAGACCTATTACAGTGAAGAAATGTGGCAATGACTGAGGATGCAATATAACACTAGGACCGGACCAACTAATGTTGCAAAACTCTGGTCAAACCTATATGAAAGTTCAGGATTACTTATTCCTGATGTGGAATAGGTGCTTCTGGATGCCATGGCGAACAGAAGTTTTTGCCAATTGCAGACGGTGGCTCATGTTGGTACTAAAACTGATCTGATCCAAAGCAACACACACAGTGCGTCTGCTTTTGGTGGCTAGCTGATATGGTAAAGATTGCATGTCTTGCTATTTGAAGGTGGAGCTCACTATCAATAGCATTATGACAGAATTGACCATGGTCCTTTGAAACGTACCACCAATTCAGCTCTGTATCAGGGGCTACGACAGTCCTGCACTCAGTCTGCAGATTCTCTGACTTGCGCCTTACGGTGTTGTGTTTCCTGGGTTATGCTTAATATGTCAGGGGACCACTACACACAGGAGGTGCCTACTCGGATAGTGGGGGCTGTGTTGTGGTGAATGGCTGTCTTACTATATTAGAGAGTCTCAGTAAGCTACAGAATGGTTGACAGTTTAAAACAGTGCAGGGCAAAAACAGGATGAAGGTAGTTTTAGATGCAGTTGGTATTGCAACTGTAAATTATTGTAGCTGTGTTCGGAAAGATCCAGAACACCAATCGCTAATAGAAAGCACTGAAGCTTACATACCTTGTTTAACCAACCACCTGAATGAGTTGCCGAACAGCTCAAAGAAGAGCTTAGCCATTCCAAATAGGTACCCCAGTCATACAAACACAGTTGATGATGACTTCAATCTAGCCTCCATATGTTGGCTAAAATACATGTCGCAAGTCGATTTAAGGTATGTCATCTGACATCATACCAAAAGCTTTCTCAGAGAAGTATTTACAGCAATAATTATTAGTGCAGGTGCCCACATTAATTGTAAATTATTGCAAAGGCATTGTTGACTACTTAGCAACAAATAATAATGAGCAAATAGGGAGCATTACGATGGATACACGGGTTAGTGTCCACACGCTTATTGTAGCGAGACTAAATGTTGTAAGATCCAAACACACAAAAATAAACGTAAAGTATACATATAGAAACACAGTTAAAAATGCACTTGACACCTTTTTCAGAGGCAGCCTGAACTCCATCTGATCTGACTATGTAGGCCTAGGCCAGAGATCATGGATACAAATGAATGGAAACAATGGCAGTTGAGAGCTATGTACAAAATAAATTAATATGAGGTCCCACATAGTACACAAAACAGATTGGAACACTATTACAGAAGCTATGAAGAAATGAATGCCAAATGTAAAACAATGTAAAATCCCAGTGTAAGAGGCTTTTAGTAAGTTCCACAATGAAACTGGCCTTAAAACTAGAAGAATCGATAGAGATATTGGTCATATGTAAAGTACAACAACACCAACAAGGAATCAATACCTCCACTGTGCGATAACAATAGTGATGTTACTGATGAAGTGAGACTAAAGCTGAGTTACAGAAAGCATAGTTTGCTTTGCTGAAAGAATTTCAAAAACCAAGAATATATTCCAGTATTCAAATCAAGAATGAATGCGAACATGACTAACTTGGTAGCAGGTTTTCTCCATTTTGAGAAGCAGCTTACATTACTTAATAAAGAATGCTTCTGGTCGGGATTGTATGCCACTCAGGTTTGTTTCAGAGTATGCTTACACAATAACTCCATAATTAGACGAATGGAAAACCTGGTAGAAGCCGACGTCGGGGAAGATCAGTTTGAATTCCGTACAAATATTGGAACACATGAGGCAATACTGACCTTACGACTTATCTTAGAAGAAAGATTAAGGAAACGCAAACCTACATTTCTAGCATTTGTAGACTTCGAGAAAGCTTTTGACAATGTTGACTGGAATACTCTCTTTCAAATTCTAAAGGTGGCAGGGTAAAATACTGGGAGCAACAGGCTATTTACAATTTGTACAGAAATCAGATAGCAGGTATTAGAGTCGAGGTACATGGAAGGGAAGCAATGGTTGGGAAGGGAGTGAGACAGGGTTGTAGCCTCTCCCTAATGTTATTCAATCTGTATATTGAGAAAGCAGTAAAGGAAACAAAAGAAACATTCGGAGTAGGTATTAAAATCCATTGAGAAGAAATAAAAGTGCTGAGGTTCGCCGATGACATTGTAATTCTGTCAGACACATCAAAGGACCTGGAAGAGCAGCTGAACAGAATGGACAGTGTCTTGAAAGGGGGATATAAGATGAACATCAACAAAAGCAAAACAAGGATAATGGAATGTAGTCTAATTAAGTCGGGTGATGCTGAGGGAATTAGATTAGGAAATGAGACACAAAGTAGTGAAAGAGTTTTGCTATTTGGGGAGCAAAATTACTGATGATGGCCGAAGTAGAGAAGATTATAAAATGTAAACTGGCAATGGCAAGAAGAGAAATTTGTTAACATCGAGTGTAGATTTAAGTGTCATGAAGTCGTTTCTGAAAGTATTTGTATGGAGTGTAGCCATGTATGGAAGTGAAACATGGACGATAAATAGTTTGGACAGGAAGAGAATAGAAGCTTTCAAAATGTGGTGCTACAGAAGAATGCTGAAGATTAGATGGGTAGATCACATAACTAATGAATAGGTATTGAATAGAATTGGGGAGAAGAGGAGTTTGTGGCACAACTTGACAATAAGAAGGGACTGTTGGTAGGACATGTTCTGTGGCAACAAGGGATCACAAATTTACAATTTTTACCCTCCATGCTGTCCTACAATGTTAGAGGGAGACCAAGAGATGAATACACTGAGCAGATTCAGAAGGATTTAGGTTGCAGTAGGTACTGGCAGATGAAGAAACTTGCACAGTATAGGGTAGCTTGGAGAGCTGCATCAAACCAGACTCAATACTGAAGACAACAACAACATCATCAACACACCAATTTGCTCTGGGAAAACAATCTGTTGATACACAGTCAGCATGGATTCAGAAAATGTTTTTCTCGTTAAGCAAGGCAACACATCCACACTTTAGTTCCATAATGTAACAATTGAGACTGACAGGGGGATCCAAAGTGGTGTCATATTTTTAGTCTTCCAGACGGCTTTCGGCACTATTCCTTAGACACAACTTCTAATAAAATTGCATAGTTATGTGTCAAATCTTAGTTATGCACTGGATTCATGATTTCCTGTCAGAAAGGTCATAGGCCATAATAATTTATGGTGAGCCACTGGACTGTTATAGGCCCTCTGCTCTTCCTGATTTACACAAATGATTTAGGAAACAATCTGAGCAGTCCTCTTAGATTGTTAGCAGATGATCCTTTCATTTACCATCTAGCACAGTTGTCAGATGATCAATACGAATTGCAAAATGATTTATACGATATTTGTATGGTGTGAAGAGTGGCAATTGTGTCTCAATAAGGAGAAATGAGAACATCAACAAGAGTACAAGGGGATACCTGCTAAATTTCTGTTTCACAATATCTCAATCTAAAGGCTATCAATTAAGCTTAATACCTAGAAATTACAATTTCAGACAAATTAAATTGGAATGATCATATAGGCATTGTTGTGAGAAAACCTAACCAATGACTGCACTTTATTGACGGTACACTTTGAGAGGACTACAGGTCTACAAGAAAGAGTGCATATAATCAAGATTGTCCACCGTCATCTGAAGTATTGCTGTGATTATGAGATCTGCATCAGATATTATTGACAGACTAAAACAATCAGTTCATATAAGGGCCACTCAATTAGTATTATCCTGAACTAGGGGGAGACAGGGTCATGGATATAATAAGCGAATTTGTGTGGCGATCATTAAAACCAAGGTCTTCTTCATTGCAGTGAGATCTTCTGATGAAACTTCAATCACCAGTTTTCTCCTAGTGTGAAAATATTTTGTTGGCACCAACCTACATAGGTTGAAATGATGATGCCCACCACCACCACCACCACCACCACCAATTAAAGTAGAGCTCACATGGTGTGACTAAAGTGTTCATTTTTCCCCATGCTGTCCGTGAGTGGAACGGAAAAGATAGCTTGAAGGTCAGTCAACGATCCCTCTGCACGCACTTTATTCTGAATAGCAGATTAGTCATGTGGATGTACATGGTGTCAAGCATCACAGTACCGATACTGTGTTTGAACATTAATGGATTGTTTCTCCTACTCGTCCACATCCACTTACATTTTTTTCATGTGGAACAAGCTGCCGTTCATCATACTAAATAGAAATTCAGTCCAGGTCAACATGTATCCTCCAAGAGTTCCTAAATGATTATATGTTTCTGTGTATTACAGCGTCATTAGCAAATGGTACTCTAGGTAAAGTGACCAAAAGGCAAAGCAGCTGAACATAATGCATATAAGTGTAGAAGAACATAAAGTTATCGTATTTGCTGAGGGTTTGATAGTTCTAATAAAAGTTGAAAACAACGAGAAGCTGCAACAGGTTGTTAACTGCTCCACGAGTCAGATCAGCAGTCTGGCAGACCACATCCACCAATAAGACTGTGGCTTATGTGGGTTCTTCTATTGTTGTGTACTAACATTTACTGCAACTGTGTTTTCCTTAAGGGTGATAAATTGGAGAGTAGGCCTGTTACAAAACGCAGTGGTGTTTGACTGTGAGAGGCTATGAAAGTGCTTCCCACAGGTACACTTATTACGTTTAATCTACCACAGAAAATCTTGCTGAGTTCTGTCACCAAGGATGCAGTCTCTAGAAACAATTCACATGTGTGGCACTAAACTAAAGAATTATGTGCAGTGCCACTGCTGCAGAGAGATCCTATATATGCTGCTGTAAAAATTTTCAACCTCCTTCCCATGGAGCTGAAAACCACCTGTAGTTTTCTCATATTGCTCAGTTTTGAATAGTTATTTACTATTCCATAACTGTATCTTTAATGACTGTTGTACAATGTGTTTATAAACTACTTATCCAACATAATATATACCTAATAAGTTTCATAACTGACAAAAGGTTAATAAAAGTATTTCAGGGGGCAATGCAGCTTCACATGTGCACGTGTCAACCTAAACGGACCCTACACGTGGTCTCCGGGTGTCACTAAAAAACCGACACAACTAGCTAACCTGACTACATGAGAAGTACATACCAGTCAGGGAAGGAATGACTCATCATCACATCAAAAGCTCTTTACCAGGGCCTAACATCTACAGAAGTGAGACCAAGTATTAAAACATGCCAACTCTACAATGAAGGCATTAGTTGAACCAACCAAATTCTAGGGAAGATACTGTTTAAGCATGTTAACATGGTTGTCCAACAGCAAAGCCAAACTAATCATGGAGATCAGCTACATACAAGAGGAACGTGGCTAGCAAGCATCAATGTGCAGTAGCGCGTGTGACAAGAAATATCTGTAGAGGTTGTAGGTGAGCAGCTGTGCATTGTGTAAAAGACAAAATTCACCGGAAATCCTCAAACTGTGACAAAGGATGAAAAGGAATAAATAAAGAGCTTCTACTACACAAAATTAATGCAGCATCAGACAAAATAGAGACTAACATTGACAATGCACTTCAAATAACCGCAGATAATGGAACTTTCAGGACAGTCAAAAATGGGCACAGGGTATTCACCTTGGTTGGGTTCAAACAGCTCGAACATTTCAGAAACATTAAACCAAACAGGGCAAAGTAGACGTGTGTTAGCCAGATGTAATGTTAAGCAAATATCCAGGTCATTTTTTTAACAAAAACTTATTCCAATTCTGAAGAATTTAAACCACCTTCATAAACAAATTTTGGTTTTGTGAAAAAAAAAAAAGCAGGATTGAAAATAAAATACTTCCAACATATGCCAGAGAGAGTGAAAAACAAATGGCCAGATATTCCAAAGCTCAAGTCATAAAGCTGAAGCTTTAATATGTGAAGTTATGATACAGTAAACTAAATGAATTTTGGAAGTTGGCCACTCAGAAACTGAAATTGTCAGAAATGAGGCAGAAAACAACCTAGTGCAAACCTGTCACTGTAGTGAGTTAGGATTTATAGAGGAAGGAGAAATGGAAACATGAATACATTTTAATGCTTTTCATGCTAGGAAGACGGGAGCTATTACAGAAAATCTACATCCTTGCATTTTGAATATTTCCTGTAGATCATTTCCATATTGCCATTGCTGTAAACAATCAATGCAATCCCACCAAAGGCCAGGCACTATTAAATTTCAGAATTCAGGAGAGTATGTACAAGCAGAGTGTATTCATTTTAGGATCACTTGACATCAGTTTAGTTCTCAGAGTTGGCTGATTCTGAATAGCTTTGTAAATGCATTCTCTTGCACTTCCTTCCACTAGTCAGACAGAAATGAACAGAAGAGGAGATAGTTTCAGGATTCATCAAGGGAGACAATTAGGGTGCTCCATTCATAAATATGAGCTTGGGAACTGCATCTTCAAGTAAGTCTGAGGAAATGCTGGTCTGCAGGAGAATGAATCATATTTTGAGTACTAGTCACAGCATCTTAATCATTATTAATCATTCTTGGACATGCCTGAAGGTAAATGGGAGGAACAGGTAAAAATACAAGGGTGTTATGTTGATCTGTTCTAAAAACACCTGGTCTGATCAGATGATGCGCTTGTGAAACTCCAGTTAAGAATCATGAGTCATTCCATAGCAAATTGTACCCAGTATCCTTGCCCTAGAAAGTAGTAGTTAATAAAGCAATTAAGAATATGTAGGAGAATCAGATAATTTATAACTCAGGTAGGGAAGGTTCTATTCCAATCCCCACTGTAACAAAAGAAGATGGCAGTGTGCATTTACTAACTGATGCTCATGGAGAATTGATGCAGTTTACTGTACAATGTGACCAACTGGAAGATGAAGGCATAGCAGGCAGAACACAGGCTTTCTGTGGAGAGGAAGGTGTTACCAGTTTAAAAGAATGGCCTTTGGTCTGTCAGTATCATCAGTGGCCTTTATGACAGCACTTAACGAAGTTCAAAGAGAAGAATTATTGACACACTTAGTCCGCAGCTCGTGGTCGTGCGGTAGCGTTCTCGCTTCCCGGCAGGGTCAGTGATTTTCTCTGCCTCGTGATGACTGGGTGTTCTGTGATGTCCTTAGGTTAGTTAGGTTTAAGTAGTTCTAAGTTCTAGGGGACTGATGACCATAGATGTTAAGTCCCATAGTGCTCAGAGCCATTCAAACCATTGACACACTTAACATTATGTAGGCAGTATACAAGTTAGTACTGCCTTTAGAGAGCACATTTAGACATTCTGTGCCATGTAATTGAAGGGTTTAGTGGAGCAAGAGTCACATTAAGGATGGATAAATAAGAATTTGCCAAATTGCAAAACAATTTCCCTGGGCATGTCATTTCTTTGTGTGGAATCATATCTGATCTGATGAAAATGAAACCAGTGAGAAATTTTCCTGCACAAATATGCTGTAGACAACTGAAAAATCTCTCATTTCATTTCATGCAATTTCTATCACAGTATTCATCCTTGATTTTTTTTATCTTCACAAGTCCATCTCCATCTGAAAATGGAATAAGGAATATCAAGAAGCATTTGAGTTAATTAAAAACCAGCTGCATGAGGCACCAGCACTTCATCATCTTGATTTCAGAAGAAATTTCTACATCGGTACTGATTCCATTTATTCCTACTGGTTGCTTAGTACATTTAATCCACCACAGGAAATGAATATGAGTATAGCAATCTCTCTAAATAGGCACATTGAAAGTATTTAGAAACATTCTAGAGAACTACTCAAGCTCTTTGCCTTCTATCCAATCGTAAAGTTACTGAATCACAGTAATAGAGATGAACAGTGAAAGAATGGAAGTGTGCAAACATGTCTAACTTCCCCTACACTGCAAGTCAATGGGAGTAAACTGCTAAATCAAACCTACTGCAGCTCACTATCTTGGTAATGACCCGATCAGATCCCCCAACATAATTACAAGTAAATCACGGAGGAACAACTTATGGAAACAGCTGTCTCATGCTTTTGATGGTATTTGTGGGTCTTTGGATTGTGGTAGTCCACACTCACATGCTCCGAGTCCTGTATCCACTAACAGAAGTTCATATTCAAACAACAACAGTTAACAGGCACTTTGTATACTTGGTCCCCTGTATTGCAGTGATCAGTATCAGAAGAAGAATGGAACATGTGTTTAAGTAAAGATATGACATAGGAGAATCAAGAACCTTCCACAGCTGGGAACTGCTAACTTTAGCCATAAATTAATGGATTGAGTTAATGATTTATGACCACCCAACAACAATGTACACAAACAAGATCTACACTAATCAATGTGCATGTACCCAAAATTCTTACACATTAAGTAAGAAATGTGCATGGAGTGGACATGCATGGACACATGCATCTGATGGAGAAAAATCTGTAGCCAATGGCTAGTGTAATAAAAAACAGAGAAGAGCCCCAATGAAGATGCACTATATTAATAACAAGGCTTTTTGACATAATAAGTCACTTTACAATCAGACAGTATTGCGAAACTAATTTTCTATGCACAGGATACACATAACGAATCACATCACTTATTAAACTAATGTTATTCCAGTAACTGACCTTCAAGTTAACTCTTACACTGTGGTACGGGAGATTCAGTTGTATATCCTGGAACCCAGTACCAGTCGCAAGTTGCCTAATTAAAGCCTTCCAGGAACTAGAAAAAATATTTTGCTTAATTATTGATGGACTTTAACACAACAAGACATTTTTGATGTTAGATTATACGTCTTAGCGAGTAGATATTGGCCAGTAGTACAGTGGGAAACTGTGTGCTTGTCAAGGCAGTGTAACTTTATTTGTTGAGTATTTCAGGATGAGTGCACTTACAGACTTCTGACGACTTCACGCATTTAAGGAAGAAAACGTAAAGCATAATTGCAAACATTTGCTTGAAGTGAAACATTGAGCTCATTAACTTATTTGCAAACCAGTCAGAAGATTAACTCTTGTGTATAAAATGGCATCAGAGTCTGAACAATTGGCAATTTGTTGATACCTTTACAAAATCTGGATGGTAAGGTACTAAATTTTCACATATGAACAACAGGAACATGCAAATATCACTATAATTTGTGTACATATGATTATCACAACAGGGATATTATGAATACAAAGACATTATTGCAGTAACTTGTGAACCACAAAAAAGTTTGTTGTAACAGAGTAAGTGTGCCATATATACATTTTTGCTGACAGCACATGCACTCAGAATATATTTATGAACAAACTATTGTAATATTACCTGTTGTGTTTCAGTCACATTCTTCACCACTGTAATACTGAATTTACAAGGGAAACATGGAAGTTGATAACTGAAAACTCCAAACTGAGGTGATATTACTACAAAAGATATCTAAACTGAGAATCATATGGACTTCACCAAATAATGATGTTTTTGTATTATTGCATATTTATATTGATTAGGTAAGACTAAAGCAAAGCTTCTTAAATGCAAGATTTTTGTGACTATTGAGCCTACACTCAACACATGCCATCCACCTGCTCACTAATAATTCCAGAGTGTTTCACAATTCCTATTACAGAGAGGTTCTAGAGCAAACTTTATCCACCAGGTTTCATTAATGAACCCATGTCTGGAAACATACAAAGTCCCTTCTATAACTCTTATACACCTGTAATAGGAATTCTGACATGCCTTGGGTATAGCAAGAGGAATCTGTGGCAGTTTTACAACAGATTGCATGTTTTACATTAAATGCATGTAACACCAATGAAAATATCCCAGAAGCATAAGGCATTTAAGACTAAATAAATAAATGACCAAAATAGCGACTTTACCATTTCTATTATCCATTTCATTCTGAAGTTATGTGATCCTGCCTAACCACACCAGGTCTCACTGGATGTGTCTTAAAACATCTGGAAGGGAATTCCACATCTGAAGTGCTGGGTTAACACTGGAAACTTGCACAATATTTATTTTAAGCTGGCTCCTTCCACACCTGACAATAGTGGTATCCACAACCACTTAACATCACTTTCTGACCAATATGAAGTGCTGTGAGTAGCTACAGTGTCGACACGTGATGGAGATTCCACAACTTTTAGTTGACGACACTCGTGAGCTACCCTTAATACATTTGTGCTCTGGCTTTTATAATGCTGATGCACATTTTTGGGAAGGGAGGCATGCAAATGGCTGGAAAAAGTGTGATGCTCAGCATGTAGGGCTTCTGATGTGAGACAGTTTGGTGCCTTCCCCAAGTGATAGGCTGCAGTTAAAGGTACTTCAGGAATCTGACAATGCTAGCAGGACCTTGTGTCATCTTCCCATTAGCAGCCTTGGAGGACATTCACCCATGATGACAATTATCTGTCTCCCAGTAGTGGACACCAAAATACAAATGATAGGAGCAGAGCAGACATCCACGAGGTCTGGGATGAGAGACATCACTCTGAACATAGTAGCATCTGGGAAACTGTTTAGCAAGAAGATACTCTCTTGTGAGGAGATACAGCAGTACCTCATACTTTCAACACTGCTCCATCACAAAGTCCTGTCCTCATTTCTATTTCAGTCTTCTCCAAACATCTGGCACCTCCAAATTACTTTTGTGTCCATCAGGGATGTCCAGTCTTTTGCACAACTTCACGGAAATTTAATAATGCTCCACCACAGCATGGTCATCACTCTGTTCTGATACAAGTATTGCTAAAGATTTCTCCAGACACTTTGAGGAGATACTAGATTGTATCACAACTGCTTCCTCTTCATCTTGTTCTTGTTCTTCAATACATGAGCCATGTCCTCCTTCCATCAGAGAGAAGATTAAATAAAGAAAATGAAAGACACCCTCTGGCCTCGCAACCTAATACCGTTGGGGTCGAAAAGATCAAGAGTTGGTCAAGTGAGACCGACAGGAAAGAAAACAGAATATGTCTGACACAAGTAAGTGGAAGTAATGTCAGACATTTCTAGAAAGGTGATAGTGAGACACACATGATTGTTCTGCTTATGGCAAGTGGTATTTGACCACATTTAAAACCAAAGATCATGTCAAATTTAATACTGTGAGATTTACATGTTTATGCTGAGCCAACAAGTTGGCAATACCATGTTTCCTAACATCGCATGTACATTGTTTGGTCATGGTACAATTAACAATGGGTAAATATACAGAAGTGCAACATTAAATTATTCAAAAATATAACAGCACTTTATGCACTGATGTATGCTGTTAGATATTCCTTCCAAGTAACTGGTACCTTGCCGATATTAAATTGTTTGAAATATTATTTTTACAACACAGACACATTAATGAAATTTAACATCTAACAAGCATCTGTAGTCAGTACAGGCTACACCTCGGCTAACATTAAATAATAAGTGTTAAAAGGAATTATTAGCACCTATTACAATTTAAATAACTATGCAGCTTGTTTGAGCTGATCATAATACACAAAATAGTATGTCCTACATTACTAAATTGGAACATTGGATTGTCTAAAATGCTCAATTAATTGTATGAGGGATATACAGTAAGTAATGCAACAATTTTTCAGAAAGCAGGTTGGTTCTATTCAGGATTCCGTAACACCATATTATTTCCTATCATCTTTGATACAAAACCTGAGTTTTCAACATAATTTCTGTTCAATTTGATGGCCTTATGCCACCTTTCTGGGAGGCCTTGAATACCTGTGCGACACCAATCTACTGATTGACATTGGTGCCATCTTGTTGCTTCAACAACTACCCTATCATCCACACACTGCTTTCTGTAGAGAGCGTCCTTCAATGGATAGTTCTTCCTTGTCCACACAACGGTCTGGATATCGCACCTTCTGGCTTTTGTTTCTTTGTCCCAATGAAGTATGTGTGCTCCTCTAACGTGTGCAGACTTGGTGCAGTATTGCCATGCCATGGAGAAGGAGAAGTTCATTTCAATTTTTGTGGTGATCTACATGCTGAAGTCATTTGTCAACTTCCTGATGGTAGTGCAGAACACTACATTATGATGGAGGTAAGCACAAAGAATAACAACTTCACAATTTCAGAAGACCACCACCATGACTTCATTGGTTGAGGATGCAGCTTTGAACTTTTTCTTCAGAGGAGGTGATGTGGCACTACTCTGTGGATTGCTGTTTTGTTTCTCAGTTCAAAGTGTTTCACCGTCTGACAAATTCAACAAAAATTATCACTATAACCCTCCTAATGCACAGTCTGTTTGGCACAGATGGTCGTTCGTTGGTCTTTACCATCTCTAGTTTGCCGGAACAGAGCAGGGCACATCTTTGATTACCCTAACTGGTGGACAACTGTGTCTGCACTAACAACAGAGATGTCCAGCTGAGAAACAAGATTGTTCCATCCATTGTGATTGCCAGATCACCATCAGAGTGTTTGCATGTTCCGACACAGCAGAGTCACAACTGCAAGTGCCTATGAATAACTGTGATGGTCTGATTTTGCACTGAAAACTCAACAGGTCCCTGCTTGGAACATACCTCTGTTACAAACAATTTTTAAGGCACAATTAGTGCTGCCACTTAATGGAACTTTGTGGAATATTCCTACTTCAGCTCCTATAGTTTCATCATATCCAAAGACGTTTTGTGCACATTTTTTTGAAGTGGAATAGAAACATGAATAGAAATATGTTCCATTACTTAGTGAATGCCCCTCCTACATTGGGTTACAAATGCAGACTGTCATTATACAGAAAAGCATCATACGGAAATATCAAAGTTGAGAGAAACTAGAATTTTAGGAAAACATACTGCTATTGTGGTAATGGTATGAAAATGCGCAGATAACAATTTAATCAACACAAAATATGTTAATTGCCTGTATACACAGGTTACCTAACACATGGTAAATATAACATTCCACAAATTCCTCTGAGTTTCTAAATTATGCTAAAGTAAGTTTTCTATGAATAAATAAAATTTAAAAACTAATAACAATCATATTTACAATGTCATTAACAAACTCCCATACCTTCTTGACCAGCAGTTATTGTAGCTACATTTAACAAGTTTGATTATATGCACGTCCGCAGCCTCCAAATATGATAATCATTTTGTAAAAGAAAACATCGTCCACTGTAGACTGCACTGGAAAATATGCACCATGTTCCATGAAATGTGATATACAGATAATGAACAGCCCACACACACAGGCACACATGAACAACAGTATGTTCTGTATCAAATACAAAGGAAGGAGCAGTACAGTATGTGAAAATATCCATACCTAGTATAATTTAAGAATGAAGATCCTGTCCTTTCACCTCAGAACCATACTGGATCATGTGTAAACTACAACTAATCGAATCTACCAGTAACATCAACATACAGAATGAGGGATTAATCAGCTCTTCCAATTTCCACCACAGACACATTAAAAAACAATATACAAGTCTTCCGATACTGTATGCCAAGGCACATTACATAGTTTTCTGTTGAGCCAATTAGTGTCAGTTGAATCTTACATTCTAAAATAGACCAAAATGGTATAAACACTGTTACTGGAATGTTAGCAACAACTGTATGCAGTGAGACGACTGATAATATCCAGTCACTCACGATTGCCATCTCATACTTTAGTATTATAAAATATGCATCATATTAGTATAGTAAAGTGCTCTGTCAATCTTGAAAGATTGCAGCTTAGTAGAAATGTATGTATATCATGAACTGCTTTTTCAAGTTTTAATGCATGTATCCATGTAACAGACTACTAACATTCTGATTATTAGGACAATGGCACAATACATTTCAGCCAACACGTGTATCCATTAATTATCTGTGAAGTACAGTTAGAAGAGAAACCTATAACTGAAACTTCTAATAATACTTAGTAATCATTTAGGATATATACTATTGTTACATCTGCATAAGAGAATTTCAGGCATGAGTGACGAGCCACATTATTGTAAAAATATGCTCAAATTATGATGCACAACAAGTATCTTCCATATAAAACATACTCAGTATGTTTAAGGAATCAAACTACAATGTATATAACAACTTCATACTTCTGACTGCTTTGCAAATGCACAAGTATGTTCTGACATTTAGCATTTAGGAGAAGTTTGAAATTATGTTTGTGATTTCCAAAAACTTCAAAGTGCTCTCACTATGAAACATTGGATATTTACAGTACGTATAAATAGCGCAACTCTAGCAACACTGCTGCAAGACGTGCATGCACAGTTTCCGACTGTAATACTCGTCCTACAGGGTAAAACTTTTCTTGCAACAAATAAGTACTAAATTATGGCAGGGATTTAAATTCACTCTGCATTTGTATTAAATACTGAAAATCAAAGAAAGCACTTATATAGGCTACATGCAACTGGTACTGTGTGTCATGAACCTGATAAGTCATCTAGTAGTACAGCTGGAACAGAGTTTGGGTAAAGAAACACCTTCTGTCCTTCAGAGTCCTTCAGCATCTCTGATTTATGCTAAGATCTGCCTGCAGTAGTGAATGGTGTATAGTGGAAATGTACCATGTTTACAGATGACACCATCATTGTAACAGAATATCTGTCAAACACAGTCTCCAATAACATTTCACAAAACTTCTGTAACAGGTTCATTAACTCCCTTCCGGCCAATATAAACATGTTAAATTTTATGCAATTTACATGAACTCACAAAAAGCCAGACAAAACACCCAGTGACACTGAATAACCAGCATATTATCAGTTGATACCATCAAGTTATTGGGCATTGACATCCACTGCAAATCATGCAAGTAATGTCACATTTATCACGCTGAGCAGAGTGTCAGCTCAGCAGCTTTTGTTCTCTCATTCTGGATGATGAAGGGGTCAGACAGGTAGCTTATTCTGCTTCTGTGCACTCTATAGTGTCACATAGAAATATGCCCTGGGGGAACTCTTCCTTAATCAAACTATAATCTCCCTGCTGAGCAGTGAAAATAGTCATATATAGAATGAGTCCATGAAACTCTCATTGCAAATAATTTAGCCAGCTGAGAATATTTGCTACTGCTTCTCAACACTTATTTTCTCTAACGTATAGTGTTCCTGGAGACTGGATCCTTTGTGACAGAACTCAGCAGCTCACAGGTGTGGCACTAAACAAAGAATTATGTACACTGTCTCTGCTGCAGCGAGATGCTATGTATGCTGCTGTAAAAATTCTCGACCTCCTTCCCACTGAGCTGAAAATCTTATGGAATAGTGATTCAAGAGAAAGTTATGTAATTTAGTTTTTAATAGATATTTACTATGTTGTAATATATGTTTATAAACTACTTATCCAACATAAGATATACTTTTATTAACCTTCTGTCAGTTATGAAGCTTGTTAGCTATATCAGGGGTCAATGTAGCTTCACAAGCGCATGTGTCAACCTCAAAGGACTCTCCATGTGATCCCTGGGTGGTACTACAAAAAAGAACACAACTGGCTAATCTCCCAACTACATGAGAAGTACATACATCAAGAAAGGAATGACTCATCAAGAGCTCTTTACCTGTGCCAAACATCTACAGAAGTGAGACCAAGTATTAAAACATGTCAACTAAACATTGAAGCATTAGTTGAACCAAAGGCCTAATTCTAGGAAAGATACTGTTTATGCATGTTAACATGGTTGTCCAACAATGAAGTCATACAAATAATGGAGATCAGCTATGTGCAAGAAGAAAGTGACTAGAAAGTGATGTCATAGTTACAAAGTACCACTGTAACTAATGAAGGGAGCAGTACCCATACATCTTTGAATCTAATATCCCCGACAGCATTAATGTACAGTAGCACACATGGCAAAAAATGTCAATAGAGGTTGTGGGTGAGTGGTAGTGTGCACTGGAGAAAATGAAATCCACCAGCAAGTCATACACTATGAGGAAGTGTCGATGGAATAAATAGAGGGCTTCTACTGCACAACATTAACGCAGCATTAAGCAAAGTAGAGACTAACATTGATAATGCAACTCAAATAATTGTAGATAACGCAACTTTCAGGACAATCAAAAAAGGCCACAGGATGTATGCCATGGTTGGGTTCAAACAGTTCTTACATTTATTTCAGAGACATTAAACGAAACAGGGCAAAATAGACACATGCATTAGCCACATGTAATGTTAAGCACATATCTGGGTCATTTGTGTAACCAAAAATTATTCGAAAGGTGAAGAATTTTAAGCCACATTCTTAAACAAATTTTGGTTTTGTGAAAAGCAACAGGACTAAAAACCAAAAATTCCAACATATGCAGGAGAAAGAGAGCAAAAATAATGGCTAGAATTTCCACAAGCCCATGTCATAATATGAGAAGTCGTGATTCAGCAAACTAAATAAAGCTTTGGAAATGGGTCACTCCAAAACTGAAGTTGTCGGAAATGGATCAGAAGTCACAATGAACACTACCAAGTGCAAACCTTTCACTGAAGTGAAAGAAGATTTATAGAGGGAGGAAACACAGCATCATAAATACATTTTAATGCCTTTTGTGGAGGTCCAAATATGCTGAATTATGGATGTAACAGCCATTTCGTTGGGGAGAAAGGGAATTATTATGGAAAATCTACCTCATTGCATTTTCGGTATTTCCTGTTAATAATTTGCATATTGCCATTGCTGTGAACAATCAAAGTAAACCCATTAAGGATACTGGGTACTTTTAATTGGTCGAAAAACTTAATTTTTTTAATGACTTTATTAAATTCTATAGTCTTTCCAGATTACATTGATATATGTACATTATAGGGTTTCAAATGAAAAATGACCTACATATAGCAAATTTTAGAGTTATGGACATGTATGCCACCACACCCCCTTTATTTCTGTTGCAAAAACCAGTATTATTTTGGGAAGAACAGTGAACTTTCTGTTTCCAGTGATTATTCGTATGATACATTGTATATGTTAGTAACAGTGCAGGTTTCTAGTGTCTTTAAATGATTATCTTTGTTAGTATTTACCACTGTTCTGCTGAAACAGTTTACGCACGTGTTACTGAATGTCTGTTGCCCAAGTGCTACATAAATGACAAAGCAAGCCACACTGTTGAAAGTAACTTATGTATCATTTCTTTGGGGAGAAATTCCCACCATGCCTCCCAGTGATTAAAATTTTTTGTTAACAATGATGCTGTCTGTAGTGGATTTGTTGTTGGTGATGAGGGCATTTTTTTCTTCTTTGATAAAGGAAGTGGGGAAATGTAAGCAGCGTGATGGTGTAGGCTGTCTGGAAATAACTGAACAACAAGGTAGCAGGAAGGGTTTAGCATCAAAAGTAGCTGTTCTGTGTACATCCTCCAATAAATAACCTCAAAAATGACTTTGAACATTGTACATAATACATATGGTGTGAATCTAAAGTTAGTGCCTGCATGTGTGCAATACAAAAAGGGAAAAGGCTACTCAAACATTTTGTGGTTTGATGGACCTTCCTCTTCCTCAAACTAGGTTCAACAAGTACATAAAAATACTTTTAGGTGCCTTGACAGTTGTGCCTAAGGCATCTACAAAATGTGCAGTTAAAGAAACTGTAAATATTAGTGGAACCAGGGACATCGCCATGTCCCATCAAGTGTAACAGCAATGTCAAGGACATTGTTTCTTGAATGGTGTTTTAAGTGGTACTTCTCTGGAGAATGGAAAAGCTGTTGTTGATTATTGCTTATCTAAGAACTGCCACACCTGTGATGGTAACACTGAAGTATGTATTGAACGTCAGTGTTATAAGAATTATGGTGGTTACAGTGGTGGTACGGAGTGTGATGGAGCTCTAAAAAATATTTCAGAGGTCGGTGCCCACTTATAATGTTACATATACGAAGTGCCTAGGCGATGGGGACTCTAAAGCTTTCAACAAAATTTGTTACTAAGGTGTCATCATAGACACTGAAGTCATTAAACTTGAGTGTTGTGGAAATATGCAAAAGAGGATGGGTGCTAGATTGAGGAAGCTATGATGAGAAACGAAAGGAAAGTTGCTATCGGATGGAAAATCTCTGTCTGGCCAAAGCAGATTGACAAACTGAAATAGACCTTCATTCAGAGGTGCATGTCATCTAAAGGTCAGTCCATAACAACTCTGAAGATGTTACAGCAATGAGAAAAGCTGTATGGGCTACCTACTTTTACGAGTTGCCCACAGATGACCACCCTGTTCATGGACTTTGCCCTAGGGGAGCAGATTCTTGGTGTGGTTACAATAAAGAAAAAAAAATTTCAGATATATTGTTATAAGCATTCTCTTCCTGAGCCTGTTATGAATAAAATAAAATCAATTTTTAGAGATGTGAGTGACCTCCTTTTGCTTAGTGAATGTCTTCATGGGGGCACTCATAATAAAAATGAAAGTTTCAACCATTGCGTATGGGAAGGATTACGCAACAATGTTTTTCTAAGACTAAATACATTAAAAATGGTGTACTAGATGCAGTGAAGTGTTTTAATGATGGAGTAATAGGAAGGTTGGAAGCTCTGAGAAATTTAGGCATAAAATGTGTATCTAATATGGAAAATCAATTGCTTGTGTGTGATGGACAAAGGGTACATGAAGCTGAAAGATTCAGCTCTTGAAGTTACCTAAGAAGCAAGAAGTGCTAAAAGGAGGGCCAAGAGGGAGCTTGAAGATGAATAAATGCTGCAGGGTGAAGAATATGCTTCAGCAATGTTCTGAGGCACGATTTAATTGGACTCGTCTTCATTCACAATTTCCCACAACCTGTATTTTTCAGATTTCAAGTACAAATATTTCCTCGAGTTATATACCATTGCTCTAATATTTTTCTTTAACTTGTAATAGTTGATAGTTAGGTAGTAGGTATAAGGTATATTGCAGAATCAACTAAATTATAGAAAATGTAACATTTTTATTAGGATAAAAATTGTAAAGGTTAAAATGTAAGATACAATGTTTCCATACTTGTAATATACATAATAGGTGGAATTAAATAGGTCTAGCACCTCAGCCATAATATCATGCCTATCTGGTAAAAATTTGGTCTCCTTCAAATGTGCAACATTGGATTAAAATGGCATGTCAATTTGAGGAAGCATTTTGGGAAAAAAAGAGTTGCATCAGTTTCTATGTAATCTTTTTGAATAACCTTAAGCAGGTTCAAAAATATTGAAAATACTTCTAAATTATTTAGAAAGTGTGCTGCATTATCTGATATCAACAAAAAATCTGTGAAACATATACAATGTAAACAGTGCCTGAAAGAAATAGGTGTTGATTTTCACATAATATGGAGCTGGAAAAGTACCCTGTATAATTGAAGACCAGGCACTGTTAAAATTCAGAATTCAGGAAAGTATGTGTGAGCAGAGGGAATTCATTTTTGGATCACTTAATATCAGTTTATTTCTCAGAATTGACCGATTCTGAATAGCTTTGTAAATGCATTCCCCTACACTTCATTTCTGTCTGACTAGTGGAGGGAACACAAGAGAAGAGTGTTTCAGGATTCAACAAGGGAGACCATTAGGGAGCTGCAATCATAAATATGAGCTTATTCATTTTCGACAAAAGGGGGAACTGCAACTTTAAGTAAGTCTGAGGAAGATACCGAGTTCCAGGAGAATAATATTGATGAAGATGCTCTCACTAATCCTCACAGTATGATTCAAACATTAGTGGACATGCCTCTAGCTAAATGGAAGAAACAGGTAAAAATGTTAAGGTCTATATATCTTAAAAACACCTGGTCTGATCAGATGTTGCACTTGTAAGACTGTAGTTAAGAATCGTGAGTCATTCCGTAGCATACTGTATCCAGTACCCTTGCCATAGAAAGCAGTAGTTAAAGTAATTAAGGGTAAGTTGGAGAATCAGGTAATTTAACACTGAGATAATGAATGTTCTAATCCGATCCACACTGTAGCACAAAGGGATGGCAGTGCGAATTTACTAACTGATGCTCATGGTGCAGTGATGTGGTTTACTGTGCAATGTGACCAACTGGAAGATGAAGGTATAGCTGGAAAAACACAGGCTTTCTGTTGAATGGAACATGTTACGAGTTTAAACGAATACCCTTCAGTCTGTCAGGATCATCAGTAGCCTTTATGACAGAACTCACAGAAGTTCTAAGAGAAGAATTGACACACTCAGCATTATGTGGGTCATATTCTAATTAGTGCTGCCTTTAGGGAGAAGATTTAGACACACTGTGCTATGTAATTTAAGCATTTAGTGTAGCACGAGTCACATTAAAGATGGATAAAAAAAGAATTCACCAAGTCACAAAACAATTTCCTTGGGCACATTTCTTTGTGCAGGATCATATCTGATCTGACAAAAATAGAACCAGAGGGAAAATTTCCTGCGCCAAAATACTGTAGACAACTGAAAGTCACACAGTATATGTAATTTCTATCACAGTTTTCAACCTCAAAGTTTTTCATCTTCACAAGTCCATCTCCATTTGAAAATGGAATAAGGAACATCAAGAAGCATTTAAGCTAATTAAAAAACCAGCTGTGTAAGGCACCGATACTTCATCATTCTAATTTAAGCAAAATTTCTACATTGGTTCTGATTTTGTTTATTTTTCCCTTGGTGCAGGAAACTGTGAGGGTAACTGAGTCATTTAACATTTCACTGTAGCATTCACAATTAGTGTACTCACAAACTCAATCACTCACTGGGAGACGTAGTACATAGTTACTGGAAGAGATGCACTTTCCATGGCAAAGTTTTGCTGTTACTGGGATGTCATATTGTCACATATAATAATACACTTTGATTCTTACTAAATTGGTGACTACTATCCAGCAGACCAAACCAATTGAGAGTTAGAATTTGAAGGTTGTGATTTTTAAATTCAGTGTATACCAGTACAACAAAAATAATATCTCAGCAAAACCAAGTGATAATTCTTGTTGAGAGAAATTTAGGAGGTGAGCATCTTAGAGAAAATTTTGTGTGTAATTATTTTCTTGTTAGGAAAAAAAGAAAGAAAGAAAAAAGAAAGAAAGAAAAAAAGAAAAAAAAAAGAAAAAAATTGTGCTCAATGATGGTAGAAGAGCAGGAGCTTTCAAAATGTGGCTGAACATTTTACATCACTGCATTCACTATCACCCCCCCCCCCCCCCCCCCACCACCACCACCAAACAACGAAAAGTGGGAGCCTAATTAGCAAATGTAAAACACAAAAAGTTTAGCTCTCACCTCCTTTTATTTTGAAACCTGGAAGAAGTAGTAGCATTTATTTCCCATCTCAATGGTGTTGACCTGTGTCACTACCGTGTTCAGGTCACTGGCAGTACCTCCATTATTTACAGAATTTAACCTGTTTTTGCTTTTATATTCATTTAAACAGCAATTTGTGGATTAACATTTATGAGAAAGATAAATGAATAATACATAAGAAGAGTAAAAATGATCTACAGAGCAGCTATCACATTTTCAGTTCATGCAGAATATAAAATGTAATATGTACCTACAAAGAATGGAGATACACAAAGGTATCAGATTATATAATGGTAAGACAGATTTAGGAACCAGGTTTTATATTGTAAGACATTTCCAGGGGGCAGATGTGGACTCTAACCACAATCTATTGGTTATGAACTGTAGATTAAAACTGAAGAAACTGCAAAAAGGTGGGAATTTAAGGAGATGGGACCTGGATAAACTGATTAAACCAGAGGTTGTACAGAGTTTCAGGGAGAGCAATAGGGAACAATTGACAGGAATGGGGGAAAGAAATACAGTAGAAAAAGAATGGGTAGCTTTGAGGGATGAAATAGTGAAGGCAGCAGAGGATAAAGTAGGTAAAAAGACGAGGGCTAGTAGAAATCCATGGATAACAGAAGAAATATTGAATTTAATTGATTAAAGGAGAAAATATAAAAATGTAGTAAATGAAGCAGGCAAAAAGGAATACAAACATCTCAAAAATGATATTGACAGGAAGTGCAAAATGGCTAAGAAGGGATGGCTAGTGGACAAATGTAAGGATGTAGAGGCTTATCTCACTAGAGGTAGGATAGATACTGCCTCCAGGGAAATTATAGAGACCTTTGGAGAAAGGAGAACCACTTGCATGAATATCAAGAGCTCAGATGGAAACCCAGTTCTAAGCAAAGAAGGAAAAGCAGAAAGGTGGAAGGAGTATACAGTGGGTCCATACAAGGGCAATGTACTTGAAGACAATATTATGGAAATGGAAGAGGATGTAGATGAAGATGCAATGGGAGATATGATACTGCATGAAGAGTTTGACAGAGCACTGAAAGACCTAAGTCGAAACAAGGCCCCGGGAATAGATAACATTCCATTAGGACTACTGACAGCCTTGGGAGAGCCAGTCCTTATGAAACTCTACCATCAGGTGAGCAAGATGTATGAGACAGGCGAAATTCCCTCAGACTTCTAGAAGAATATAATAATTCCAATCCTGAAGAAAGCAGGCATCGACAGATGTGAAAATTACCGAACTCTCAGTTTAATTCGTCACAGCTGCAAATTACTAATGTAAATTCTTTACAAACAAATGGAAAAGCTGAGAAGCTGACCTCGAAAATCAGTTTGGATTCCGTAGAAATGTTGGAACATGTGAGGCAATACTGACCCTACGACTTAACTTAGAAGAAAGTTTAAAGAAAGGCAAACCTACATTTTGAGCATTTGTAGACTTTGAGAAAGTTTTTGATAATGTTGACTGGAATACTCTTTCTAATTCTGAAGGTGGCAGGGGTAAAATACTGGGAGTGAAAGGCTATTTACAATTACTACAGGAAGCAGATGGTAGATATAAGAGTCGAGGGGTATAAAAGGGAAGCAGTGGTTGGGAAGGGAGTGAGACAGGGTTGTAGCCTATCGCCGATGTTATTGAATCTGTATATTGAGCAAGCAATAAAGGAAACAAAAGAAAAGTTTGGAGTAGGTATTAAAATCCACAGAGAAGAAATAAAAACTTTGACAGAATTACAATGTCATTGGCGAACATCAGGGACAGCAAAAGACTTGGAAGAGCAGTTGAACAGAATGGACAGTGTCTTGAAAGGAGGGTATAAGATGAACATCAAGAAAAGCAAAACAAGGATAATGGAATGTAGTCTAAGTAGGGTGATGCTGAGGGAATTAGATTAGGAAATGAGACACTTAAAAGAGTTTTGCTATTTGGGGAGCAAAATAACTGATGATGGTCGAAGAGATAGGATGTAAAATTTAGACTAGCAATGGCAAGGAGAGCGTTTCTGAAGACTAGACTAGAAGAAGGGATCGGTTGGTAGGACATGTTCCGAGACATCGAGGGATCACCAATTTAGTATTGGAGGACAGCGTGGAGGGTAAAAACTGTAGAGGGAGACCAAGAGGTGAATACACTAAGCAGATTCAGAAGAATGTAGGCTGCAGTAGGTACTGGGAGGTGAAGAAGCTTGCACGGGATAGAGTAGCATGGAGAGCTTCATCAAACCAATCTCAGGACTGCAGACAACAACAACAACAACAACAACAACAACTAATGGTGCTCAGTTACTACTATCTGAACTGTGTTCTTCACATTTGCGATATATGAAAATCAATATGAAATTTGGAATGGTGGTCACGCATGCGCTAACTGTGGATGAAGGATGTCATTGGCAAGATAGTTGAGGAGGGAGCAGGTCGAGCATGTGTCAGCGTCTTTTGGTCGCTGTTCTTGCCTGGGTAATGCATTAAGAGCTTCAGCATATGATGTGTCACCTGTGTGCTGAAGTGGTCAGTGCGTCAGTTTGGAACTTGGTAATGTGTATTCATTCTGAATACTGATTTTTTGTACTGAATAGCAATTCAGCAATAACTATTAAAAGTGATTAATTTTTCCTGTCAAAGTTGCGGCACACAGCACAAGGACACTGGCATATGCTCAATGCTGCCTGTGCACGCTCTGCTTCTTCTGACTGCACTGCTATTTCAAATCACATTTATTACACTATCTATAATATTAACCTCTGTAGTTGTCAGTACATCCCTATCCTAATAGCCTGTTACCATATCATCCGGTTTAATATTCGACATTTATTGGTGTTTTGCAATATAGTCATCGACTTTCCCTTGTGATTCTCATATTTCCTTAGGGCACAATGGAAGGTTATGCAACCAGACACCTACGTTAGTAGTGAAAGCACTAAAGCAACATAATTTACTCGAGTGGAACTATATAGTTCCAGAGGCCTCAAACACCAATGATATATACATGGAGACTCAAAAGAATAAAAATTAATTGTGAAAGGCAGGATTTGAACCCAATTCCCCTGCTCATTAGGCAGATGTGCTAAACACTATAGTTAATAAGATGGCAAAGTGGTTTTCATAACCTCACCAATTATCCTGCATGCTTCACTCCTCAATCTGAACTCCGATTCATGCCACAGCCCACTCAGTATTCCCCAAAAACTAACAGCACTTCATAGAGTCTCAGTATGTAGGTTGTTACTATATAACCACTGGAGAACACATACACTACTCTAGTTTCATTTGCTTATTTTCGCTTTACAATTTTGTTACTATGAACAAAAGCATTAGGTTGCACAGTAACCTGACAAATGCCAACAGATGAATGAGATATGGACGACAGGTCCCACAGCTGCTGGTTCCTTGTCAGATCCTACTGCTGCAGCAGGTAAGTCCTCTAATGCTCCAGTACTTTAAAGTAATTAAAGAGTAGTAAAAGGAGTGACCTCAGGAGAATTCTACCCCATGATGATGCCAGGGGTGCCAGATCCCCCATGCCATCAGACTCAGAACCCAATTTAATCAACATCCTTCTAGTTCAATTGATGGAGGTGGAACACAATTTTGGTCATCAACAGAGGATAGTACAGTGGTAGCAAGCAATGATGGGTGCCGTAATGAACACCATCTCCCAACATTACGACGAGCTCCTCTGAGTATGATCATTTTCAGAGGTAAAATATTCGTCGTACAATTCGGTATATCACAAAAAACTTGCAGGTAAAAAGACTTCAATGGCTCTCTTGTGCCCTACCTGTCACAATATTAAGGTTGATGTGCAGCTCCTTAGAAGTGGAATTGTGTATCAGCATGTGGCCTCTTCCTTAGATGTCCTGTCATGTGTTACTTTCGACCTACTGATTACAACCAGTGTAAGCTGATACCAAACAACATCACACTCAAATTTCCAACAATCTGACTGTTTAGAAGTCTTGCCCATTTCCTCAGATACATGGTTCCAAAGAAATAATAGTTTCTGACAATCCATGCAGTCCTGCACAACTGGTTATCATATATTTGTCTAACTTACTTGTAAGTCTAAGACACATGATATCAGAAAACCATTGCACCAGAATTTGTTAAATTTGTTTCCTGACTGATAACGTCGAGTAGCTATGGAGGGCACTCAAATGTTTTGCTTCAGCCATACAGACCAAATAACAGAATTTCACTTGGTTATGATATTTATATACCATCCAACTGCCACACGCATTGGCTCTTGTACCCCCACAAAGGAATAAAAACAATTATGTCAGTTAAGTTCAGCAAAAACAGCCATTACTAGCAGAGATCAGTGGCATATAATGTTAAGATTGTTAAGGTTACATTCATGACCCCAGGAAATAATCATTCGAGAGTAAGTCTCTCCCAACAGTGACAAGCCAAGTGGTAATTGACAACAGTGAGGACAGAGGGCAGGGTTATGAATAACTGGTTTCGCTCTTTTAGTGATATTGCATATGGTAGGTGCGAGAAAGATGGTGTCTGGCCAAATCAATTACAACCAATAATGAAATTTAAGGGAACAATTGTGAGGGAGGAGGAAAGGTTGAATGTGAATTACTTTGAACTACATGTGGCAATGACCTAAGTTAGCAGCAACTTTTCTCACTATTGCACTCCTTACCCAACACACAATTTTAAGGGTAGATTATTTAAGTGAACAAGAAGCCCTAATCAATTTCAGCAGTTCAAAAATAAAGCTCACAGTAAACGGTATCTGTGTGTTGTTAAAGAAAGCTGCATCAAACCATACTTTCGACTGAAGACAACATGGACAAAATCTGGAAACTGTGTTTTGTGACAAGATATCTCAATTATGGTCAGATTAAAATTAGGACAGCTTACATTTGTCACTTTCCACTGCACTGCTATCACATTGTCAGCCTGCTGCTGCTCATTTATGGGCTGCACACAAAGATAGTGTGACACTTCACAAAGGCTGTTAATGTGTAACAAGAGCAATTTTCAAAATAGGCTCACGCATCTTAGGCTCATGGGCAGAAATTTGTATGTCAGTGCATGTACCTTGTAAGTAAATTTTTGAATGTCACCTACAGTTAAGGCACATTATACAAGCAAGCTATTGCAAAGATAATATTTAAGCATTTCAAAGGTATCTACAAAAACTGGAGTATTACGACTTGAATTTTTGATCGTCATTCTTCCGTCACTGATGGAAGGTAGAGGTGTTGCCACAGCCATACAGACCAAGTAACTGGAAATCAAAGACGAAGATTTCTAAATGAGTACGATTCACAGATCAGTAGCCTCAGATGCCAAAAATGCACAATGACAACAATTATGGCAGTAGGTTCAGTAGAAATGGCTATGAGTAGAAAAAAATTGTCGAGATTGGATCTGCAGGATGAGGAAATAATCCTGTGGGAGACAGTACCTCATAACAATGAAAGCAACACCACCAATGACAACAATTACAAAGATGATGACACAGGTGATAGTTGAGTCAACAGACAGGGTAGAACACATGATGATGATTTGTGTGTGTTGTGCTCAACTGGGCAGTTATCAGTGCCTGTACAAATCCTTAAATTTACTCTATCCAATCTCACCACTTTCATGAATGATGATGAAAACTATATGAACACAGTCCACATGTGGAGAAAATACCCAACCGGCCCAGGAATCGAACCCAGGACCCTGTAATCCAGAGGAAGCACTATAAGCCACTAGACAGGCTAAACAGAGCAGACTTTGTAGCAATCACCTTTTACATCATGATGGTATATGGGGATGGTATCTGATACACGTTGTTTCATTTTGTATACATCTACACCTACATACATACTCGGCAAGCCACGGTGTAGTGCATGGTTGAAAGTATCCCATAATTCTAGTAGTAATAACTATTTCTGTTCAACTGGGAAACAGAGCAAAGGGAAAACAATTATCTGAATTGCTCCATTCAAGCCCTAATTTCTCTCTATCTTACGTGAAATGTATGTTGCCAACAGTAGGATCGTTGTGCAGTCAGCTTCAAATAGTGGTTCTCTAAATTTTTTCAACAGTGCTCCTAAAAAAGAAAGTTCCGTTTCTTCCAGGGAGTCATTTAACTTCCCAATCTCTATAATACTCACATGTTGTTCAAACCTATGAGTGAAACATCTTGCAGCATGCTTCTGAATCTTTCTTTAATCTGACTTTGTACAGAACCCGCAAAGTCATTCACCCTTTTATTATTTCTTTAGGTGAGGTCTTGCTGTTTTGCATGAAGTGGTGTTCTGGTTATCAGCAGTATCATGTGTCAAGATGAGAAACCTCACTATTTCAATCACAAAAAATAATTGACGTTTGAATTGTGGGAAGGAGAAAAATTCAATGCAAATTAGGTTGGCCCAGACGTACCGAGGACATAAGCTGTCGCACACACACAGTTGTAGGAGAAGATCTTTAAAATTAACACCAAGCAGTATTGAATTTCAGTGGTGCAAAAACAGAGCTGAGTGTAAATGCATCAAACCCGTATTGGCACTGAAGCCCACAACAAGAAAATGGTTTGAAAACTGTGTTTTGGGAAAAGATATTGGAACAGATTGACTGATGTTTCTCACTCCATCTAGATCATGAACTGCCCGCATCTCGTGGTCGTGCGGTAGCGTTCTCGCTTCCCACGCCCGGGTTCCCGGGTTCGATTCCCGGCGGGGTCAGGGATTTTCTCTGCCTCGTGATGGCTGGGTGTTGTGTGCTGTCCTTAGGTTAGTTAGGTTTAAGTAGTTCTAAGTTCTAGGGGACTGATGACCATAGATGTTAAGTCCCATAGTGCTCAGAGCCATTTGAACCATTTTTTAGATCATGAACTGAACTAGGATTCTTTGAAGGGGGTACAGGTGAGATCGGAATGTCATCAGGTTGAAAGTTCTTCAGATTCAGGCAGACTGTAACTTGTTTATATTTTCTAATTCCAACGTCATGAGAAAGGGAGGTAGAGAAAGAACCGGCACTAAAAGGATGCAACATATTGGTGGAGGTATCAAATTCCTTTGCCATGCAGTGCAACACTTTACAAATCCATCCAAAATTAAATGCCAACCTGGGACACTCAGATTTCTCGCATTTACCACTGGACGGCATACCAGTAGGCTGGCACTGTGATGTTCATGAAATGTTTTCACTGTTTCAAATATGAACAGCCATCAGTTGTATAATGGAATGACAATCATGAAAATTTCTGCCGGGCCAGGACTCTCAGCCAGATTTCTCCTTATTGCACAAGGTAGTATTACCATTATGCTATCGAAGCACAATTCATGGGCAAACCCAGACTTCCACTTATTGTCAACCATGTGTCTTCAACTCTCACTCTTACATTCACTAGGTACACTCCTGTATGGGTGAAATATTGTGATTGAAATGCACATTTTGATTCAAATGTCACTTACCTGGTGTCTGGGGAGAGACATGCTCTGTGTTGTTAAGAAGTACCGTCCAGTGTTCCTTCGGACAGGCATGCATGTCCAAAGCAACAGTGCATCATACTTCTGAGCATCACTAGCACTGCGTTACCCCACTCCAGTGTTCAGATTGCCACGCTTCACACACTGTATAAGGAACCACAGATAATTGCAATTACCATACAGGTATGACTAGCAGCTTCATTCTGACTTCAATCAAGGCTGTCAAAGAATGTGCAACAATTTTTGTAGCTGTGACATAAAATATGGGTGTACAAAGTATTCAGGTATGTGTTGATACAAATACAACAGTTTTTTAACCAAGACCAGAGGCTTTTTGTTCAATGTCACATCTGTGAAAGTTGTTGCAGAACTATTTCACAGATAAAGGTATTGTGCTATGTAATGGACTGAAATTAAGAAGTTTCTGTACCATGTTCTTCATAACTAATCAAAAGAGTGGCCTAATATTAATAAACTTCATTACTGAGGTAAAACTTTAGTCTAACTGGTTGAGCAAAGCAGGATGTAAGGATGAAATCATGCCTATTTTCATGACGAATAGTCCAGTCCTTGAAGTACATTCTATGCAAACACACTAAGGGTTACTCTACTGGAGTCATTAATGACATACTTTGTGCGCTGAACTACAGAGTCCCAAAAGATAAAGGTTCACCTCTATGCAACAGGTTTGGAATCTGTATTACAATTCAGGAGAATACTATAAAAATTACTGTATGTCATATATTTAGAATATATTGACTGGTACATTGTTAAGCTGAAGGCTGTTGGAAGTCAGCTTTGGAACTAGAGGATAGGAAATCAGACGCAAAGCAGATAGGAGGCAGAGTGACAGTATTTAGAATACCAGAGGTAGATAGTATTGCCTCCAAATAGCAGGCACTAACTGACCCAGGGTAGAATCTTCAGTTCAGAAAATTAAATGGCAACAGCATCCACTGCCTAAATGCTGCTGAACAGTGTCACTTTAGAAGATGGCTGCCCACACACCCACCCAATTACCGTCCACAAACACACAAAATGTCTTATTATGGGCAAGTATCAAGCCTCCTGCCTATGCTAACTGCAATTTAGTTTGTTTACACAGGTTAGAATCTGATGAGAAAGGGGGAACAGTGCTGCAACTTCACTCCCCACTCATGAGATGCCTCAGGGTACTGCCAGGTGACATAGAACACGGTTGTTGCTAGTCGTAATACAAAGTGCAGTGACCTTCAGCATTCGTTGCTACAAAACTTGGAGTTAATTTAATGGCCAGATCGTCACCACCTACACAATAGGAGAAGAGAAGAGAAACGATACAAAGTTGCTAGCCCAAGACACCAGGGAAGTACAAAGCCACAATGCACAATGCATGTGGTATGAGTGGATTGTTTGGCGAACTACAGATAATGAGAATTAGTGTACTGCCACTATCCCTCAAAAACCCATAGTTTTCTATCTGACCATTGGGGCCCCAACTCCTTGTCATTCATAGCCAGCCTCTACTTCTACATTGCTCCAGCAGATTGCCACAACTCTGGATCTCTTATTATATTGGCCACAGTAGTGGAGAGGAGATGGTCCACTTCACATACAAGTGGTGGAAACTAGGGTCTCCATACCTGTACTGAGGGATTGCCAATCAACACACGTTTTCTGGAATAATTTTTCTCTTGTTTTTCAAGCACGTGAATTGTCTCGATTATGAACCTTGCATAAATGCCAGGATTCTTGGCTTATCCCAAGCAGACGATATCAAGTACTGATACTGCCTGGTCTATCATGACCCCTCTCTCCAGACATTGGAAACCTTTCATATGCACAGTAACACACAGTGGAAATTACAATGGATTTATTATTGAAGTTTAATGAGAAGCCATCATATAACAAAGTAATTTCCACTAGAAAAAAATCATATGCTGCCACCTGACCCAATCTAACACTTCTACAAGCATATTTGATAGTACACTGCCAGCAAGTCTTATTTTTTCATCCTATGCAGTACCAGTTCATTCAACACAAGATAGTATGTGCAAACTTGCAACCAGTGAGATCCGAACTTATGCATATTTGACAGAGTTGTCAAGTCCTAATTGTCTGTGTATCATATCTATGATGTGTATCTTAGGTGGCTTTCCGTACCTTCACTTCTGCAAGATACCAAACGGCAACCCTCCAGAATTATGGAGGGGTACAAAGTTTAACATAAATTATTATTGTTCAGAGCCAATAACTCCATTGACACTATGACCTCAAATAATAAGGAGAACAAGGCTACATTATCACATCTCCTCCACACAGATCAGCCAAACAGTACAGGTACAAGGCTGTAGACATCTTAAATACTAAAGTTGAATGACAGCTGCATTACCCCGTATTTGGTTCTTAATAACTAATACCTGGAACAGATACTTCTCTCAAAATGCACCTTTTCTGGTGAGAATTTTTTTTACCACCCAGTCTCTCAAGCTATTAAAAAGATTTCTCTAATGAAATTGTGTTTTTCAAGCTTTTTGGCACTAATATTGCAGATATGATAGTATCCCTTACTACCAAATATACTGACAACCTTGAAAAAAATAAAAATGTACAAGAGATTGTATAGCCGTGGATAGTCATGAAATTATGCCAATATTTGGCATTTTGCATTTGACAAGTATAGAGAAAGGTCAGCATGTAAAGGTAAAAGAATTTCTGGAGTCAGGCAGTACACATATGAATATCCTGAATGCCATAATGGGCTACGAGAGATTTCTGCTTGTAATACATTGTATGAGATTTGCTGACATTTCCACTCCAAATGAAAGGAAAAAACTTGACAGCATAACTGCTGTCAGAAAATGTCCACATTCCTTTGCAGTCAAACTGAAGTGATTCTATAATCCTGCTGATTATGTTACAGTCCATGAAATGTTGACTGTTTAGAGGCTGCTACTCCTGGACCCTATATATACACCACAGAAACCCACAAAATATTCAATTAAAATATGTGCCATGAGTGACAAAAAGGTTTTATACCAGTAATATTGAAGTATATGTAGGAAAGCAGCTAGATGGACCATTTCTAGTAACAAACAGCCCAGCAATAATTTTAGGACGGCTTGTCAGTGACATCAAAGATACACACAGAAATGTCATCATTGACAATTGTCACACAAACTGCCAGTAGTGGAGGACATGTTGGAGAAAAAATTGACCATTCTACACACTCCTCACAAGAAGGAAAGGGAGATACCTCTTGAATTTGCATCTAAGAGACCAACATGTGGAGTTTCAAAATGTTGCTTCCAAGCTAATGAATTTATTTTTTGTACCCAACCAAGAAGTAACTGTTTGCTGATACTCCTATCTACAATGCATGACATGGATGATATCAACCCCAAAACAGGGAAGCCAATTATTTTTTTACATTCACACTGAAGGAGGAGTGGATACTGTAGATAAAATGATTACAGGTTATTCTGTTTCCAAAATCAGAAAAAGTTGGCCTATGGTGTTATTTTATAGTAAGCTAAACATATCTGGGATAAACTGCCAAATTTTGGATTCACTTTCAAATCCAAAACGAACCGTAAAAATTTGATGTAATTTCCTGAAGAATTTAGCATTTGCATTGACAAATGAACACTTTGCAAAATAAATAGAAAATCATATCACTGAGGTCCAGTGTCCTAATTTTTTTTTTTAGAAGGGAACTCCCTTCAAAAGTTGTCATTGACACACCAGTTAACATGAAGAATGGGTATTACTGTGTGTGCGGAAGGAAAGTCAAGGCAACTCCATGATTAAGGTTTCTATGAAGTGCAATAAGTTTACTTGTCAAGCACATCTGACTACAGAGCCTTTGTATGTCCTTTTCACGAAAAGGAGACTGCCTGGATGTGTTGTGTCAGTTGTGGAACGACACTCTTGTCAGAGGTCATGTGAATATTGACACATCCATTGCATGGTTGGTTGGGGGAAGGGACTAAACAATGAGGTCATTGGTCCCACTGGATTAGGCAATGATGGGGAAGAAAATCAGCCATACCCAATCAGAGGAACCATCCTAACATTTACCTGAAGTGTTTTGGAGCAATCACGGAAAACCTAAATCAGGATGGCTGGATGCAGGTTTGAACCATCATCTCCTGAATGCGAGTCCAGTACACTGACCATTGCACCACCTCACTCAGATTGTCGCTCACATGAAAGAGATCCTGGACCTACACACAGCACAGACGTCTGTCTAGACAGACATATGGTAAGGGAAACAGTGGCAGTTCTTACAGCTACCACACCACAGGTAAGAGGGCTTGCGAGCCAACACATGCCAACATGAACTGTTGGAAACTGATTATTAGTAGTTGGGCTAGCCTATCTTCCACCCACGGCACAGCACCGACTTGCACAGTTCATGCTATCAGAGGATGATTTGGAAGACAGAATGGGCATCAGACTTCAACAATGAAAGCAGATTCTGCCTGTGAGCAAGTGATGCTCATTTGCATGTATGACATGTACTGGTGAGTGATGTCTCAAAGTCATTTCATTCAAGGCACACTGGTCTCACCACCGGCCTAATGGTCGCGGTTGCGATAGGCTACTCTCATATATCTTTGCATTTCTGAAAGGGACATGAACCATTGCTCTGTATGGGCAGAATATTGTTAGCCCAGTTGTTTTGCCATTCTTGCAGCTGGAAATTAATGTGTCATCCCAACAGGGTAACACTAGCCGACACAGTGGCCGTGAAACTCAACATGTTCTGCAAGACATGCAGACTTCTCTGGCCAGCACTTTCTCCACACTTGTCCCCAATGGAGCTGAGCAGGAGACAATTGTTGACAAATAGCAAGAGTCACTTCCTGTCCCAACAACTCTTACAGAACTACAGTAACAGGTCTGGCAAGTGTAGCATAAAGAATCCCAGTACAATATACACCATCTGTACAATGGACTGGGTGCCAAAGTCAGTACCTGCATTGCCACATGTGGGGGCTGCAGCACATACTAAAATGGACATTTTGGCATGGGCCAGTATCTGATACCTCAGTACCACTTCTGCTACCAACCTGTAAATTTAGTAATTTCATGTACTCCATATGCACTGTCGCAACAATAAATTGGAAGTGATTTGGAAACTTCTGAAAGGGTGTACAAATTTCTTATTCCAAGAGTATATTTTTACACGTCACTGTTCACTTTATGAAAAAAATCTTTATAAATCTGAAGTAAGTATGTGGATCCTGACAAATGAATGGAAGAAACTGTAATGCTATTGTAAATATAATACTGCAATTAATCTGTATATTAAAAAAAATTTTGTTTTGTCCCATAATTCTGAAAAATTAAGAAAATACTATAAATACTATAACAAGAGTGAGCTTTTGTTAAGTGTAGTTTATCTATTTAAAATAACCTCTGCATCACAGAGCACTGGTGCAATGTCAATGAAATTCAATACATAAATTTGCCCTCATATGTACTAGCTTGTTCTTATTGCAGAAACTCAATGAAAGGTGGAGGATCATGTATTTTTGTTAAGAGTGGTATTTCATTTAAAGTCAGGAATGATATTATCCTACTAAGTGTAGACAAGCATTTTGAAGTGTCAGCAGTAGAGATACCAGCTGTAGATATGCCCAAAAAACTAATTGTACTATGTGTATACCGTTCTCCCAGTGGTGATTTAGAAACATTCTTTTCAAAACTTATGCAAAGCCTAGAACAAGTGTCATCCCTGAAAAGTAATATACTCTTGTGTGGTGACTTAAACATTAACACAGCTAAGGCAGATGAAACCAGTAACACTTTTCTGAATAGTTTTGGCATGTCCTCTTTAGTTAATTGTGCAACAAGAATAACCAAACACTCAACATCTACCATTGACCATGTAGCTACAGATATAGGTGGGGAAAACTGTGTCATAACTGTCAAAAATCTTGGACTGTCTGATCATTTATGACAAATCATAAAAGTAAAAGCTTCTGTAGAAAAACCAGTAAACCTCCACATGTTTAACACAGTCTACTCAGACGCAGCAATACAAAAATTTTGCTTACAATTAAGACATGAAAGATGGGAAGAAGTATATTCAGAAAATAATGTAAATCAGAAATTCTCCAAATTCATGTCGGAGTTGGAGATAATATTCGAAGAAGCCTTCCCCAAAGCACTAAGTTCTACTGGAACATCCACCAAAAATAAGTGGATTACCACAGGAATTAGAAAATCTGCCCAAACTTTTAAATACCTAAACTCTATAAAAAACAACAACAGTGATCCAGATTTTCTTCATTACTACAGAAACTACAAAAAAATCTATAGGAAGGTGCTCAATGTTGCAAAAAAAAAAGGCCAATGATAGACTAATAAATCTAGCTAAAAATAAAAGTAAAGCTACATGGACTATACTGAAACAAGAGACAGGAACAGCAACACAAAGGCAAATAAACACCCAAATCAGGAACAAAGAAAACCTAACAAGTACCCCAAAAGAACTAGCAAACTTTGTTAATTCTTACTTTAGTAGTATAGCTACAAAGTTACAGGAAAATTTTTCAAAATCTCATAATCCACGAACACGGGAATATACATCAAATTCAATGGTATTGCTACCCACTACTGAGGAAGAAGTATGTAATGTGGTAAGGAAATTAAAGAGCAAAAATTCAGCAGGTTTAGATGAAATTCCAATGTCTGTGCTGAAAAAATGCATAAATAGTATCAAAGCCCCCCTAACCAATATCATAAATGAATCTTTCAAAGCCGGTTGTTTCCCTGATTATCTGAAACATGCAAAAATTTTACCTCTACACAAAAAAGATGTAGAAAACATTGAGAACTACAGGCCAATTGCCCTACTGTCATCATTTTCCAAAATAATAGAGTCCATAATGAAGAACAGACTTATGAGATATCTAAACAAATACAACCTTCTTTCAAATGACCAATTTGGTTTCAGACCACGCAGAGATACAGAAATGGCAATAGCACATTTCAATAAAGTGGTTCTAGAAGCACTGGATGAAGGCAACTATGTATCTGGCATATTCCTTGACCTGTCAAAGGCCTTTGATACAGTTGACCACCAGAATCTATTACTTAAGTTGGAAGCACTAGGAGTAAGAGGGGTAATCAACAAATGGTTCCATTCATACCTTAAAAATAGAGTACAGTGGGTAGAGATCTCTCATGTCTCCAGTAGATCAAAGTTCATAGAAAAACACCTGTCAGATCCACAGCATATTAATATTGAGGTCCCTCAGGGAAGTGTGCTGGGTCCGGTGTTGTTCTTGATTTATATAAATGACATTCCACAATATATCCGACATGGAGAGAAGATATTGTTTGCCGATGACAGCAATATTATAATCACCAGTGAGACATCAGCACAAATGTTGGAAAATTGTAATGAATCACTGAAAGATGTCTACAAATGGTCTACAGAGAATAAAGTGACCTTAAATATTAAGAAAACAAATAGCATACGCTTTAGAATAAACAGAAAAAACAGTCCCCTAAAGTTAAAGCTACATAACACCTCTCTAGGGTTGCATATTGACAGCCAGCTTAGGTGGAGTGAACATGTTAAAAAACTCACAAAAAAGATATCTACAACGTGTTACGCACTTAGAGTTCTCTCCTCAGTATGCAGCGATGAATGTCTACGAACTGTATATTTTAGCTATGTACATTCAGTCATAAGCTATGGGATAATTTTCTGGCGAAATAATGTACTCAACTTACAGTTTTTAAAGTGCAGAAGAGAGCAGTGAGAATTATAACTAAAAGCAGTAAGGGGCTAACTGCAGAGAACTATTCAAAATACTTGGTTTTCTAACTGTTCCCTGTTTATTTATGTTCCACACTATAGTACATATAAAGAAAAATATAGTGAATTATAGTACAAACAGCATTTTACACAGCTATAGCACAAGAACAAGCCACTGCCTTCATCTAGATAGGAGAAACAAGCATAAGACCCAAAAAAGTTTCTTGTATCAGGGTGTAAAATTGTGTAACAAGCTGCCACAGGAAATCAAAGAAATTAACAGCATGTACTGTTTCAGAAAAACTCTTAAGCTGTATTTTCAGGAACACTGTTTTTACACAGTAAGTGAATATTTAATTGTTTGAATGTAATTTAAGTGATAAATGTCATTGTATTTGTATACTCTGTAAATGCATATAAAAGTGTCAATGTATCTGCAAAAATCACTGTATCCAAACTGACAACATCCATACATTGCAAAATGTCTACGGATGGCTAATCAAATAAATAAATAAATAAACATAGGTGGATAAAAGTATTAAAACATATTTTGTAAATAATTATCTAATATTTCAAGTTCAACTGTAATTAATTAGGTCAATTTTGTATGTATATGTTGCCATTCTATTGTAGGTGGTTCATACTAAGGGTTTTTGTAAGCAGAAGTGTGCATTGAAAAGGTGTAGTGATCATAGGTAGAGTGGAACTCCATTCTGTGGTGTAATGGAAAAGGTGGTGGGGCGCACGAGTGAGATTTTGGTGTGCAAGTGGCTGATACAGTCGGTAGCTGCACAGCAAGTAGTGAACACGCATTATGTTGGTCAAGCACTAGAATCCCAAAATTTAACTGTAAGTCTGACATGTTCTACATGATTAGCACTGTACGGTAACAAATTCATAGCTCATAAATTTTCTATTTTATCGTCGCCACCAAGAAGACTGAGTATGTACATCAAGAGCCGTATATGTGCAATGTTACTATGCAGCACCGCCTCACGCCACCTTTGACATCAGCAACAGGCAAAGTACTTTATTTAGAAGTGTATCACAGTATGAACCATCCGTCTTCAATCAGTGGAATGTAAGTGTTATATGTACCTCTGTGTTTAACAGTCATTTTCCTATCTCATTTACCTCAATAGGGTCCCTACCTAAAAGAATTTATTCCGAGTATCCTGATGTTTATTGAAGCTTGAATAATAGTAAATAACAGGCAATTTTACTGTTTTGGTAGTAAATTCTGATAATCATTATTAAATACTACAGTTTGCACGTATCAATTTAAGGGCCACCACTTTGTGTGACCATGTGGATAAGTTTTCAATAGTATTTGTGAAAGTAAAGTAACATGTTTCTCTCAGCAGCATAATACATAATACACATTTTACGTTTATGCAGCTATGTGTAGGGACAATAACACTTTCTCCCAAAACATTAACAGCATCATGTAAGACTGATATTAACAGGCACAATATGCAACTAATGCCGAAGTCCACGTTTTTCCAGTGTTGAAGATGATGCTGGGAGGATGGTTAAATGAACTTACATTGCAAACTCTGAGAATCATAATAACCTGGTAGGGAAGTATGAGGAGGCCACCCCATATATGATTAGCAAACCAGAGGTTCAATCAGCTATGTATTACTTTACTCAACTGCCTTGCACCTGTGATACTCTAGTGACAAATTGTCTACTGAATCTACCATGAAGGACCTGTTCCACAGATTGGGGCTCCTGCATTAACTCAATGGAATAACAGTGCTTGCCAGACACAGATGACTGGATAATTGTAATGTAATTTGAGTCTCATGTGAGGAATTCTTAGAGGAGCAAAGCATCCACTTTCTGGATGAAAAGCCAATATTGGCTGAAGCTGGCAAAATTCCTCGGAAATCAGTGAAAGAACCATGCTAGAACAGTTTAGTCTGTTCAAAGAAAGTAAACCTCAAATTATGGCCTAATCAATGTAATTTTAGTTTCAGATTCACCTAGTAAATGATAATGAGAAATGAAAAAATGGCATTAGTTAGAAGAAAACTATCAGGTTTGAAAATATAATGTAACTGAATAGATAAAAGATCTACTCACCAACACTCATATAGAGGGTATTACAGTTTGCAAGCTTTGGGAGCCAGTGGCTTCTCTCTTGGCAGAGGGGTTGAAGGGGAAGGAAGAGAGGTGACGGAGAAGGCCTGTTGAGGTGTACAATAAGTGGTAGAATTTGCTGAAGTCGTCCGAAACAAGGGGGCCATTTGAGGAATAAGAGTCCCAACTTCTCTCAACTCCACTCCTTTTTTCTAAACCTCACCAGTTGTTTTCCTAGACCTCTCTTCCCCTTCAACCTTTCTTCCACAAGGAAGGTCCACTGACTACTTAAGCTTGCGAACTTAAAGACCTATGTAGTAGATCTTTTCATGTATCTAATTGCACTAAATTATTAGAAGAGTAAGTCAAATGAGGACAGAAAATCAAGATGGACATTCAACACAGTGAAGATGGGACATTGGATGCATTCTGAGCATCATGCAACCAATGAATACCTTGGCACAATTGAATTATGGCTGCTCCTCTGTAACACTCTCCCCATTCTGTTGTTACCTTCTTATGAGACTATACAACCATGACATTAATTTATCCTGTCTCCTCTCTGTTTAAGTCAGCTCAACTCATCACCATTCCCTTACTCCAAAACAACCTGCTCTTTCTCTGAAGTTTTACTCCAATTGCTCTTCTTGCCTCATTATGCAGAATTTAACATGTTGGAATGCAGTTGCTCATAATTCGTTTCAGACACTGATACCTTACTCCCAGAACAGTCTGGATTCCTCAACAAGTGTTTCACAGTCTACCAGCCACTGCGATCAGCAGAGTGGATCTGCACAGCAAAACATCAGTGATAGAGCATCAGCAGAGTGTTCCTCAATACAGAGAGCTTCCAACTGCATTTCCTGTGGGACCTTAAATATTTAACTTATTTGTCATATGCCAGTGAGGGTATTTGCTCGTAATGACAGTTTCTTAAGATGAGGTGACTGTTTGGATGCCAAACATTGCAGCAGCATAAATCTGATTTGCAGTTGTAATGGTGCAGGTTTCAGTTCAGGAACAAACTCACTGTAATATCTACAAAAAACAGATCCCCAAGTATGTGGGAAGGGATATTGCCCAGGAATATATGCCACAAAACAGGAAATAAATACGACAAATGCTGTACTTCAGAATGTACAAAATTAACACAAAAAGAGAAAAAAATTCAAGACACTGTTTATGGAGTACAGCTACAATTGGAGAAAGAGTGCATAAGGATGCACTGACAAGTCAAGAATCTTAAGCTGTGTCATCTGAGAGCAAGCACAGAAGTGTTTTCTAGAGCCCCAATAGGACATACCCTATACATACAGGAGCACCTAGAAATGTTTACCCACAAAAACACAGCTCCACAAACCAAGTTGAATGAAAATAAAGAATTTCGCCCTAATGGGTTTTCCAACACACAGTCTGTGGCATGCTCTGCTGCTGTTCACTGGGCCACACCTCACCCCACACCTGCTGGTGGTCACACAGCCAATGACATACCTGAGGAAGCGAGTTGTTGCCTCTTCTGCACAATTGAGGGACTTCAAAAATATTTGAATTTAATACTGGAGTTGTTCTGGCTTTTTATAACATATTCTTACATGTCTGTATCTTTTAGTGTATTCTTTGCTGAAGTTTTAGTTCACGAGGCACAGTGGTTTTTTTTTACATGCCAAATTGTAGCAGCAAAAACTACTTTCACAATCCAACTTCCCGTTAAAGTGAAAGGTATTTAATACCTAAGTTTCATGTGGGTACCATACAGGTATTATGGAATCTGCTAATAATATCTACAAAGAAATCTGCTAATAAGTTCTTGTTGTCAAGTTTGGGTAAACTACACATCGAATAAATAAACCATCCCAGGAGTTGCTGCAATTAGTATGCAATTTTAGTCATTTTAACTGTGCTTTGTGACACTACTAATCATTTTTAATTTGAACTGTGTGTGTCTTTTTATAATTAGTAATAACAGGGGGAAAATATATCATTAATAATAACAAGTAAAATCTAAAGACAGTGTTCCCCACTCCAGCTCCAAGTGTCAACTAAACCTACATCTTAGTGTAATTCTTAAATCCGTTTTCAGTTAACATCTCAATAAGATGTAAATTTCAACATCGACACTGAACCTCACTTCACAAGTACAAATTTTTTGATGACTGATCCTCTCAAATTAGGTTTCTTCTTTTAAATTTCGGGAACACGATTTATTAATAGAATTTATTATTTTCTCTAAAATTTTCATTGGAGTAGAAGCACGATTGTTGTACCTTCATTTCTACTAAAATGTACTCTTTGTGCCTCCTACCAGCAACGTGTGAACACATTTGTCTAACTACTGTTGCATTTTTAGCAGTTACATGGAAGAATGATTTAGTCAACAAGATTGCAAAGCTTACTAAATGCCAGGAAGTAAAGCCATTCCACAGCAGAATTCCATATACACTGTGAGGAAATATACTGAAGATGCACATATATTCCATCAAAATTAGCTAATATGGAATTTTCCATTACAAATGAGAAAATATGAAAATCCAATGCAAAAGAGAACAGCGTCAATACGAGCAATTTACTTACAATGCATTTAAATCTAGCAGTACAAACACATATTTCTGAGCAGGAACAGAAATACATGAGTACACATATCATGTAGTGAAACCAGATTGTGAATCATATGGAATGAAATCGTATATGAAGTCCATAGAAACCCAGGCATCGCTACACCTCCACCCCCACTATCACTCATTAGAGTAGTGCACTGTTCACCTGCTCTGGGTCCCAGACAGAGGCCACTGATCTCGAGCCTGCACCTCTATTTCCTGCAGCCGAAAGACAGCTCCCTCTGTTGGGCAAATGCTTCTAATACAGCCACATCCTTACTAACTAGAATGTATCTAACAGCTGCGCCTTTTATTGTGTTCGGAGTTAGACAACAAGTGGAAACAAGTTGTTTCTGTCACTGTTTCTTCTTGTATCTTACCTATGAATGTGATACCTCTACCACTTGTCTGGCAGCAGCAATTTACTTTACCCACCTCAGAAAAACTAGTGGCTCCATTGAAGGTTCAGGCTCCACCATCACAGGTGCACCGACCATGGTTTATGTCTGTCATACAATGACTCTGCTGAAGAAGCGAAATTTGTGAAAAATGGCTACACCGACACCTCATTGCATTCAGGATAATGGACAAAGAATCTTAAGGATTTGTTATTGTTGTAGATTCCTGCCATGTGTTCAACAATGGCTCTGCTTTAAATGAACTGGCCTCACACTTTTGATGAAATGTGTGAGTTTGTCATCTTATAGTCAGGAGTGCATCCACATCAGTGTCCCCCATGTAGAGTTTTACCAGTAACGCAGGCAGTCACGTCAGTCTTATCAGGATTAGGTAGCAGAGCTGAAGGGTTTGAGGGCCGTAAGTGTCACTTTGTTCCTAAAAGCTCCACAGAATCTTACGCGGACTTTATAGTTCGTGACGTGAATGTCTACCTAGTGCCTGATACGGAAATTCATCAGAAAACCCTGTGATGTGAGGACTTGTCCTCAGAAAAAGTTTTACCATTAGTCACTCTCTCTTTAAGTACCCTCCCAAATAGAAGCACCAGGCGACATCACCATCATACACAGTGAACTGCTTCAGCACATGGCACCAATTCACCAGATGTTGTGGAAGTCACAGCCCCTCAAACCGAAAGCCTAGCTGAGCTGGATAAACCTGATGACGATGAGAAGGAGACCCTGTGGCACTATGGACAAATCCCTATCACTTTGTGCAGCATGAGGAGGTTCCATGCCCCAATTGGTGAGTTGTGGCACAACAAAATCCACATGGCTTCTATTTGTCACACACAGCCTTCCTTGATATAAATGGACATTGACATTCATTCTATTTCATTATTGTCTGCAGGTTAGAATGAATTTTTTATTGGAGTGTTTGTGCTGCAGAAACCGTTATCTCCAAAAGTGAACACCAGATTAACCGTTTCACTCCTCTGCTATCAGACCCGCACAAAGATCGGCTCCCACCATCAGCAACCATCAAATGCCATGTGGTAAGCTACAAACAAACAGCATATTCCAATTCTCACTCAGTTTCTGTCCACCAGAGCTTACATGGTTGAAGGGACTGCAGATGTTTATTTGGTTGTTAAAGGTACTGACACTGAAAATTTAATTGGGTTGCATGCTTTTGTTACCTTTGAATTTTTTATTAATGAAGATATGTATCTTTTGTCAGATTTGGTTCCTTATCAAGACCGAGATTAATTGCGTTCTGATTCTTCAGATTTGTTTTCTGTGGGATTACGGTGTGTGAACAACTTCACAGCACATATCAATCTAACCATTTGGCTTGGCTGCATTTTTTCACGTCCTTACATGAATGAGTACAACTGAATCTGTTGAGTCACCAGGCTTAATTCGACTTCTTTAGACAAATGAGTGGGCTACACCATAAATCACCATCAAAAACAGGTATGGCACCTCCAAATTTGTGGAGACATCAAATTTATCAGAGTCCTGTTATTGACACACACCTTCTGCCATTAACTGACGATTACTTGCAAAATTGCACTAATCCTATTCCCGAACTGACTGGTGTACAGTCGCCCTGCAGGTTCCATTAAAGGACACAGTGAAACAATTTCTCAAAGTAAGCACACATCTTGGTCTTCATTGATATGAACATTAAATGTTTGGAGTGGCTAGCCCACAGCAAAATTTCAATGCTCACCAGAGCAGCATATGGCCGATGTTGCTCGCTGCATCATCTGTTCCCCCAATATTGCAGTAACAGGCACTTCAACTAAAGAACAGTTACATGAGCTTCATTGTCTAACGTTTTGAACAGCATCTGAAGTGTAATCCAACTGACCCACATTTTCCCCTTTCTCTGCTGTATATCTTGGACACAAAATTTCCATGAACAGTTTTTTTCGTTTTTTTTTTTGTGGTTTTAGGGCGCACAACTTCAATGGTCATTAGCGCCCAGACTACGTTAAGAATGCACCGCGAGGCACAAGTTTAAAACAACAACTAAAAGGGAAAACACGATAAAAGATAGACTGACAGGCATAGGATTAAAAAAACAGCATAATTAAATGTCCTTAGAGAGGTTTGTCAAGTTGATAAAACGAAGAACGCGAGCAGCTGCTCTTGGGTCATCTGCTAAAATGACATCTAGAGTACATGGCAGGCCAAGATCAAGACGCAGTGTGTTAAAATCCGGACAGGACGTTAAAATGTGGCGGACCGTCAGCAATTGCCCACATGGGCAGAACGGCGCCGGCGCAGCCGTCAGCAGATGGCGATGGCTGAACCGGCAGTGTCCAATTCATAACCAGGCCAAAACGACCTCCCGCCGAGAAGGGCGGGAGGAGGACGTCCAAGCCGCGGGAAGAGGTTTCAAGGCCCGAAGCTTGTTGTCGGCAAGTGCAGCCCAATCGGCATGCCACAGCGATAAAATGCGCTGACAAATTACCCTGCTACAATCTGATGAAGGGACACAACAAGAAGCTGTCCGAGGCTGGACGACCGCAGCCTTAGCCGCGGCATCTGCAGCTTCGTTCCCAGGGATACCGACATGGCCAGGAACCCACATAAAGCTAACCGGAGAAACGACGTCCACCAGCTGCTGAAGAGAGCGTTGGATCCGGTGCACAAAAGGGTGAACCGGATACGGATCACTGAGGCTCTGGATGGCGCTCAGGGAATCGTAGCAGATGACATAAGCAGAATGTCGGTGGCGGCAGATGTAAAGAACAGCCTGGTAGAGGGCAAAGAGCTCAGCTGTGAAGACCGAACAATGGGCATGGAGCCGGTATTTGAAACTTTGTGCCCCGACAATAAAGGAACACCCGACCCCGTCATTGGTCTTTGAGCCATCTGTATAAAGGAAGGTCATATTAATGAGCTTCGAACAAAGTTCGACAAAACGGGAGTGGTAGACCGAACCGGGGGTAACCTCTTTTGGGAGCGAGCTGAGGTCAAGGTGAACGCGAACCTGAGCCAGGAGCCAAGGTGGCGTGTGGCTCTCACCCACTTGAAAGGTTGCAGGGAGTGAAAAATTAGGGTGTTGAAGGAGGCGACGAAAGTGAACTCCAGGGGGTAGCAGGGCAGAGCCATACAACCCGTATTGACGGTCGAGAGAGTCGTCAAAAAAGGAACGATAAGACGGGTGGTCGGGCATTGACAGTAGCCGACAGGCATACCGACAAAGCAGTATATCGCGCCGGTAGGTGAGTGGCAATTCACCAGCGTCAGCATGAAGACTCTCTACGGGACTAGTATAAAATGCTCCGATCGCAAGTCTTAAACCCCGATGTTGTATGGAGTTGAGGCGGCGTAAGATGGATGGCCGTGCAGAGGAGTATACGAAGCTCCCATAATCCAGCTTGGAGCGGACGATCGACCGATATAGACGAAGTAGGACGGTTCGATCCGCTCCCCACGACATACCCCTGAGAACACGGAGGACATTTAAAGAACGGGTACAACGGGCAGCCAAATACGACATGTGGAGACCAGCTAAGTTTCCTGTCAAATGTAAGACCTAAAAATTTTGTTGTCTCCATGAATGGGAGAGCAACGGGACCAAGTCATAAGGATGGTGGGAGAAACTCTTTGTAGCGCCAGAAGTTAATACAGACCATCTTCGCGGCAGAAAAACTGAAGCCATTGGCGACACTCCAGGAGTAAAGACGGTCAAGAGAGCGCTGAAGACAGCGCTCCAGGACACGTGTACGCTGCGCACTGCAATAGATGGTAAAATCGTCCACGAAGAGGGAGCCTGATACATCAGCTGGGAGGCAATCCATTATTGGATTGATCGCGATGGCGAAGAGAGCGACGCTCAAAACTGAGCCCTGTGGCACCCGATTCTCCTGGCGAAAGGTGTCTGACAGGACAGAACCCACACGTACCCTGAACTGTCGATCCATTAAAAAGGAACGAATAAAAAGAGGGAGGTGACCGCGAAGACCCCATGCATGCATGGTGCGGAGAATGCCCGCCCTCCAAAAGGTGTCGTAAGCCTTCTCCAAATCAAAGAACACAGCCGCGGTCGGGCGCTTCCGCAAGAAGTTATTCATAATGAAGGTCAACAAGGTAACCAGATGGTCAACAGCAGAGCGGCGCCTACGAAATCCACATTGTACATTGGTAAGTAGGCGTCAAGACTCGAGCAGCCAAACCAAACGAGATTTTACCATTCGCTCCATCACTTTACAGACACAGCTGGTAAGCGAGATGGGTCGATAACTGGAAGGCAAGTGCTTGTCCTTCCCCGGCTTAGGAATCAGGACAACAATAGACTCGCGCCAGCATGCGGGAACATGTCCCTCAGTCCAGATGCGATTGTAAGTACGAAGAAGAAAACCTTTACCCGCAGGAGAAAGGTTCTTCAGCATCTGAATATGCTGAGAATAAGGCCCTGGAGTGGAGGACCGTGACCGGGCAAGTGAGTTTTCGAGTTCCTGCATGGTGAATGGGGCATTATAACTTTCACGATTCGAGGAGCGGAAGTTAGGTGGCCTAGCCTCCTTTGCCCGTTTGCGGGGGAGGAAGGCAGGGTGGTAATGAGCGGAGCTCGAAACCTCGGCGAAAAAGCGGCCGAAGGCATTGGAGACATCCTCCGGGGCCACAAGGATGTCATTTGCGACCATCAAGCCAGAAACTGGTGAGTTGACCTTAGTGCCAGATAGCCGGCGCAGGCTACCCCAGAGAACAGAAGGAGTAAAACTGTTGAAGTTGCTTGTGAAAGCAGCCCAGCTGGCTTTCTTGCTTTCTTTAATAAGACGACACTGCACGTAATCGTTTATAAGTGATACAATTCGCCACTGTAGGGTGGCGTTTAAAGGTGCATAAAGCACGTCGTCGAGCACGTAAAGTGTCTCTACATGCTGCGGTCCACCAGGGGACCAGTACGCGACGTGGAGAAGAAGTAGGATGAGGGATGGAATATTCAGCAGCAGTGAGAATGACTTCTGTGAGGTGGGCGACCTGACGATCGCAGCTTGTGAAAGTTTGATCCTGAAAGGTCATCCTGGAAGAGAAGAGCCCCCAGTCTCCTTTGGAGATGTTCCAACTAGATGAGCACGGGGAGGGGGTATGCTGCAGGATATGGATAACACACGGGAAGTGGTCGCTCGAATATGTATCAGAAAGTGCATACCACTCAAACCGGCGTGCAAGTTGGGTAGTACATATAGAGAGGTCTAAATGGGAATAGGTGTGAGATGTGTCCAAAAGAAAAGTAGGGGCGCCAGTATTGAGGCAGACAAGATTGAGCTGGTTGAAAAGGTCTGCTAACAGGGAGCCCCTTGGGCAGGATGCCGGAGAGCCCCAAAGTGGATGGTGGGCATTGAAGTCTCCAGTTAACAAAAATGGGGCAGGTAGCAGAGCAATAAGCTGCATCATGTCTGCCCTGGTAACGGCAGATGACGATGGAGTGTAAACGGTACAAGTGGAAAATGTGAAAGTGGGGAGAGTAATGCGGATGGCAACTGGCTGCAGGCTGGTTTTTTTTTTTTTTTTTGTGGTTTTAGGGCGCAAAACTTCTATGGTCATTAGCGCCCAGCCCGTGACGTAGGAAACAGGAAAAAAACGAAATTTAAAATCAGCAGCAATGGGAACAAAGTCATAAAATTTGAGAAACTAAAGGCAGAAGGAATGCTTAAAAATCCACTATAGAAAGGGGTTGGTTGTCCCCAAAAAAAGCTTTAAATTACTGACGTCATTTCACTGTCACTAATAAACTGTAGAACGCGGTCAGCTGAGGGCGTGTCATCTCCTAAAATCAACGATAGATCAGGCGATAGCAGTAGACTGGAGCGTAACGGATTAAAATAGGGGCATTCAATTAAAAGGTGTCTGACCGTCCACAGCTGAGAGCAGTGGGGACAGAGTGGGGGAGGAGCACCGCTTAAAAGATGTCGATGGCTAAAAAGACAGTGCCCTATCCGGAGTCTAGCTAAAATTACCTCTTCCCGACGACGCGTTCGGGAGGAAGAGGTCCAAGCGCAAGGAAGGGCTTTCACTTCCCGCAATTTATTATGGGGAAGTGTTGACCAATGCGCATGCCATAAATGAGCAACTTGGCGACATAAACCGCTCTGTAGATCGGTAAACGGAAGAGACTGAATAGCTGGCCGAGGAAGAGAGACTGCAGCCTTGGCCGCTATATCGGCCGCCTCATTCCCACAGATACCAGCGTGTCCCGGGAGCCAGAGGAACGCCACTGAGACGCCCCCCAGGTGGAGCAAGCGCAGACAGCCCTGAATCCGGTGGACCAGAGGGTGCACAGGGTAAAGAGCTTGGCGACTTAGGAGAGAGCTGAGAGAATCTGAGCAGATTACGTACTGTATCCGCTGATGGCGGCGGATGTAGTGGACAGCCTGCAGAACAGCGAAAAAGCTCCGCAGTATAAACCGAACACTGGTCGGGAAGCCGAAAGTGATTTGGGGTGTCGCCAACAATATAGGCACTCCCTACACCTAACGATGTTTTCGAGCCATCGGTGTAAATAAATGTGGCTTCCGTCATTTGTGCACATAGAGCAGCAAATGCCCGACGGTAAACAAGTGTAGGGGTACCATCCTTGGGAAATTGACATAGGTCTCTGAGCAAGTCGATCCAGGGATGGAGCCAAGGCGGTGCTGTACCCCAAGTTGTCAAGAAGGTTTTAGGAAAGCGGAAGGAAAGAGAATGGAGCAGTTGACGGAAGCGGACTCCCGGGGGTAGTAGGAGGAGGAGCGGCCTGCATACCCGACATCAAAGGAGGCGTCGAAAAAAAGGTCATGGGCTGGATTAGCAGGCATGGAAGACATGGCTAGCATGACGACTCAGAAGGACTGCCCGCCGATTGGACAGCGGAGGTTCAGCAGTCTCAGCATAAAGGCTTTCCACAGGGCTGGTGTAAAAAGCTCCAGACACTAAACGTAATCCACCGTGGTGGATAGAGTCGAGACGCCGAAGAATATACGGCCGAGCAGAGGAGTAGACTATGCTTCCATAATCCAATTTCGAGCGCACTAACGCGCGATAGAGGCGGAGAAGGACCACTCGGTCCGCTCCCCAGGAGGTACCATTCAGGACACGGAGCGTGTTAAGGAACGCAGACAGCGAGCCGAGAGATAGGAAACGTGGGAGGACCAGCACAGTTTTCTGTCAAACATAAGACCCAAGAATTTAGCGACGTCGGAAAACGGAAGGTTGACAGGACCTAGATGTAAGGAGGGCGGAAGAAACTCCTTACGTCGCCAAAAATTAACACAAACGGTGTTACTGGGTGAGAAACGGAAGCCGGTTTCGATGCTCCACGAGTGGAGGCGATCGAGACATCCTTGAAGACGTCTTTCAAGAAGGCTGGTCCGTTGAGAGCTGCAGTAGATCGCAAAATCGTCCACAAAGAGGGAGCCCGAGACATCAGGAAGGAGACAATCCATAATTGGATTAATGTCGATGGCAAACAGTACAACACTCAGCACGGAGCCCTGGGGTACCCCGTTTTCTTGGGAGAAAGTACGGGAGAGAGTAGTGTTCACCCACACCCTAAATGTGCGCTCTGCCATAAATTCGCGAAGAAAAAGGGGCAGCCGGCCTCGAAAGCCCCAAGAGAACAGTGCGCGGAGGATGCCTGTCCTCCAACAGGTATCGTATGCTCTCTCCAGATCAAAAAATATTGCTATCGTTTGGCGTTTCCGGAGAAAATTGTTCATGATATAAGTGGAGAGAGCAACAAGATGGTCAACGGCAGAACGATGCTTTCGGAATCCGCATTGGGCTGGTGTTAAAAGACTGCGGGATTAAAGCCACCAAGCTAAACGGTAATTCACCATACGCTCCAAAACCTTACAGACACTACTCTTGAGAGAAATGGGGCGATAGCTAGAGGGGAGATGTTTGTCCTTTCCAGGTTTCGGAACGGGAACGACAATAGCTTCCCGCCATCGCCTGGGAAAGGTACTGTCGGTCCAAATTCGATTATAAAGGCGAAGGAGGTAACGCAGGCTATGGGTTGATAAATGCAGCAACATTTGGACATGGATACCATCCGGTCCTGGGGCGAAGGAGCGAGAAGAAGAGAGGGCATGTTGGAGTTACCGCATGGAGAAAACAGTATTGTAGCTTTCGTGATTTTGAGAGGAGAAAGCGAGATGTCGCACTTCCACTGCACGTTTCTTCGGGAGAAACGCTGGCGAATAATTTGAAGAGCTCGAAATCTCAGCAAAGTGCTGACCCAATGAGTTAGGAATTGCGACGGGGTCCACTAAGGTATCATGCGCGACAGTGAGCCCAGAGACCGGGGAGAAACTAGGCGCGCCTGAGAACCGTCGAAGCCGACTTCAAACTTCCGAGGAGGGAGTGAAGGTGTTAAATGAGCTAATAAAGAATTTCCAACTTGCCTTCTTGCTATCGCGGATGACGCGAAGGCATCGCGCATGGAGCTGCTTATATCTGATACAGTTGGCCAAAGTTGGATGGTGACGGAAAATGCGAAGAGCACATCGCCGCTCACGTATTGCGTCACGGCATGCCTCGTTCCACCAAGGAACTGGGGGGCGCCGGGGCAATTCGGAGGTGCGTGGTATTGAACGTTCCGCAGCTGTGAGAATAACGTCGGTAACATGTGTGACCTCATCGTCGACGCTGGGAAAGCGACGGTCATCGAATGTCGCTAGAGACGAAAAAAGTGTCCAGTCGGCTTGGGCAAACTTCCAGCGTCGCGAGCGCATATATGGCAGTTGAGGCTGCAGTCTAAGAACACATGGAAAGTGGTCACTCGAGTGTGTATCATCAAGGGCGAGCCATTCGAAGCGCCGAGCTAGCGGAACAGTACCGACCGCAAGGTCCAAATGACATAAATTTGTCGTGGAGGCAGACAAAAATGTGGGGACCCCAGTGTTGAGGCAGACTAGATCCGCTTGGTGGAAGACGTCTAGCAATAGTGAGCCACGTGGACAAGGATGTGGAGATCCCCAAAGCGGGTGGTGGGCATTGAGGTCCCCAACCAGCAAATAGGGGGGTGGAAGCTGATGAAGAAGATGAAGGAGATCAGCTCGTGCCATTGGTGTGGACGATGGAATGTATACCGTACAAAGAGAGAACGTGTATCCAGAAAGGGAAAGACGGATGGCGACAGCTTGGAACGAACTGTAAGGGGATTGGGTGATAATGGAGAGTATCATGGAGAAGAATCGTGAGTCCTCCATGGGCTGGAGTGCCTTCAACAGAGGGGAGGTCATATGGGACGGACTGAAAATGAGGGAGAACAAAGCGATCATGGGGACGCAGCTTTCTTTCCTGAAGACAGAAGATGACCGGCGAGTAGGATCGTAAGAGGATTGACAATTCATCCCGATTGGCTCGAATGCCGCGGATATTCCAGTGGATAATGGACATAGGGTGAACAGAAAATGGAGGAACGTGACCAAGGGTGCTGTCAACTCAACGACTGCTCAGAGCTTGCGACCGACAGCATGGAATGGCATTCAGTCGAAGGCAGAAGATCCTGATCCATAGGTTGGTCAGGAGCAGCTCCTGCCACCAACGATCGGCCAGTTGACCAGCCACCAGCAGTGCGCCTCGGCGACACAGAAGACGGCCGAGGGCGATTTCCGCCAGGTGGTGCTGTAGATGGGACACGCCTTGGCGGAGAAGGAGAGGAACTGTGTTTCTTCGCAGCCTTCTTGGAAGTATGATGTTTAGATGAAGGAGGAACCGATGGTTGTGAAGTTGTGGTACGTAAAAACTCTTCACGAGAATGCTCTTTTTTCGAAGACTTGGCGTCTGACTTTTGGGCTCGAGATTTAGCAGAACCCGACGAAGGGTGAGCCATAGAGTGGGCAGGCGGAAGTGGTGAGGTTGAACGGGCGATCTTTGCGCTGGCCGATCTGACGACCGTGGTACTAAAGGTGAGGTCACAATTCTGCGTGGCCGCCTCCTTTGTTGGCCGAGGAGAAGCAAGGACAGTGCTGTATTTGCCTTTCTGAGGCATGGTGGGCTGTCGACTGGCGAGTAACTTTCGAGCAGCAAAGGACGACACCTTTTCCTTCACTCTGATTTCCTGGATGAGCTTTTCGTCCTTAAAAACGGGGCAATCTCGAGAGGAAGCAGCGTGGTCACCCATACAGTTGATGCAGCGAGGGGATGGAGGTGGACAAGCACCCTCATGGGCATCCTTGCCACATTTAACACATTTGGCCGAATTGGAACAGGACTGGCTGGTGTGATTGAACCGCTGACATCGATAGCAACGCGTCGGGTTTGGGACATAAGGGCGAACGGAAATGATCTCATAGCCTGCTTTGATTTTTGATGGGAGTTGACCTTTGTCAAATGTCAAGAAGACAGTGCGGATTGGAATGATGTTCGAGTCAACCCTTTTCATAACCCGATGAACAGCCGTGACGCCCTGGTCAGACAGGTAGTGCTGAATTTCTTCGTCAGACAATCCATCGAGGGAGCGTGTATAAACGACTCCACGCGAGGAATTTCAGGTACGGTGCGGTTCCACCCGGACAGGGAAGATGTGGAGCAGAGAAGTACGCAGCAATTTTTGAGCCTGGAGGGCACCGTGTGTTTCTAACAACAGGGTGCCATTCCCTAATCTGGAAAAAGACTTTACAGGACCCGCAATTGCGTCGATACCTTTCTGAATAATGAAAGGGTTGACCGTGGAAAAGTCGTGACCTTCGTCAGACCGAGAAACAACAAAGAACTGTGGCAACGATGGAAGAACCGTCTGTGGCTGAGACTCAGTGAACTTACGTTTGTGAGCAGACATAGTGGAAGGTGAGGAAACCATTGCGGAAGAATCCCCCATGATTACCGGCGTCTCCGATGGCGCGCTCCTCCCTTGTGGGGGCCCTCACCGAGGGCACACCCGCCTTAGGTGATTGTTCACACCTCAGGTCACACCTCCCGACAAACGGACGGAGGGACCAATCGGCACTTTCGGAAGGTATCAGCTCGGGTAATGACCCCTCCCTGGGCCTGGCCGTTACCAGGAGGTACGTACGTGTCCTACCTGTCTACCCGGGGTGGGGAATTACACGTTACCCCCGTCACCGGCTACGCATGAAAGTGCGTGGGTCGGCCTTCAGACACGCACAGGGAGGAAAAAAGGGAAAGGGAAAGGAAAGAAAAGGAGGTCTCAAACGCCGCAGCGGAGAAAAGGGCAAGGAGAAGAGGGAAGGAAAAGAGAAGGACAGAGGAAGGACGAGGACTTGCAAGTGTAAAAGCAAGGAATTTGGAACAATTTCGAGCGTCCGTCTGCGGACGTAGGCACAAACCATACTCCCACAGGGGGAGAAAGGGAAGGAAAGAGCCAGAGATGAGGGGGGGGGGGGGGGCGAAGATGGGGGACGGGGAGGGATGCGGAAAGAGAAGGGAAGGTATGCAGCCCGGAAAGGAAGGAGGACCACATTAGCTCGGGGTCCCGTGCTCGCTACGCACGTGTCCACAAAAGAGTTGTGGACCCCCTGGGGGGGGCTGCAGGCCGGTGTGCAATGTGATGGGATCGTAGTATATATCATCCCGGACCAGCAACATAACCCCTCCATGAGCCGGAATACCTACCACAGGGGTAGGTCAAAACGCACAGAGGTGTAGTGTGCCAAGGCAATTTGATCGCATGTGCGCAGCTTCGTTTCCTGGAGGGCTACGACGAGCGGACGGTGCAAGCGGAGCAGCAACTTCAAGTCCTCTCGGTTGGAGCGAATGCTGCGAATATTCCAGTGAATAAGTGCCATCGTAAGAAAAAAAGAAAGATGAAAGAAGGGGTCACCTCGAAGGCCGCTGAGGGCCTGGCTTCGAGCGAGCACTGCCGCTGCTATCAGTAGGCGGACAGTCATCGTCCATGGGGTCTATAGGTTCATCGGCCATCTTGGGAAGATGGCCGGGAGGGGGAGCTTCCTCCGCCGGTGAACGGCCAGATGTTCGGCTACCAGCGGTGCGGCCAGGCGAAACGGATGACGGCCTGGGGCGGCAACCGCTGGGTGGCGCAGGCGAAGAAATGCGCCGTGGCGGAGAAGGAGAACTGTGCTTCCTATGAGCCTTCTTGGAAGGACGTTTGGTGAAAGTAACGGTCGAAGGCTGGGAGGTCGAGGTACGTAAGAAGTCTGCACGGGACGGTTCCTTCTTGAAGGCCCGTGCATCGGACTTCTGGGTCTTCGTCTTGGCAGAAGCTGATGAAGGTGCTTGTGGCTGAGGGGTGACGGGAGGAAGAGGAGACGTTGACCGGGCGATCTTAGCACTGGCCGAACGGACGACCGTGGTGCTGAAGGTCAGATCGCATGTCTGGGTTGCCACCTCCCTGGTAGTCCGAGGAGAGGCGAGGACACTACTGTATTTCCCCGCTGGGAGCAGCGTGGGCTTCCTACTAGCCAATAGCTTGCGAGCAGCCGAGGTGGACACTTTGTCTTTGACACGAATTTCTTGGATACAGTGTTCTTCCTTATAGACAGGACAGTCACGGGAGGATGCGGCATGGTCACCCTGACAGTTCACGCAACGAGGAGACGGAGGTGGACAGTCACCCTCATGGGCATCCCTGCCACAAGTGACACATTTAGCCGCATTGGACCAAGACTGTCGAGTGTGATTGAAACGCTGACACTGGTAGCAGCGCGTACGTGTCGGGACATAGGGGCGAACAGAAATAACCTCGTAGCCCGCCTTGATGCGCGATGGCAGCTTAACACTATCGAAGGTCAAGAAAAGTGTCCGGGTCGGTATAAGGTCATTGTTGACCTTTTTCATGACCCTATGGACAGCCGTCACACCCTGCTCAGTGAGGAATGATTGAATCTCCTCCTCAGTTAATCCATCGAGGGAGCTAGTATAGACCACACCACGAGACGAATTCAAAGTTCGGTGAGCCTCCACCCGCACAGGGAACGTGTACAGGAGTGTGGCCCGAAGCAGTTTTTGTGCCTGAAAGGCGCTCTCAGTTTCTAGTAATAAGGTACCGTTACGCAACCTGGTACAAGATTTGACAGATCCGGCTATGGCATCTACACCCTTCTGGATAACGAAAGGGTTGACAGAGGAAAAATCCTTTCCGTCCTCAGATCGAGAAACGACGAGGAACTGTGGGGCAGGCGGTAGTACTTTAGTCACTGATGGCTGGTCACGTTTCCGTTTTTGGGCAGAAGTCGAGACAGATGGACTGAAATCCATTGCGGAGGAATCCCCCATGATTGCCAGCGTCTCCGATGGGGCGCTCCTTCCTTGTGGGGACCCTCTCAGAGGGCACTCCCGCCTTAGGTGAATGTTTACACCTCAGGTCACACCTCCCGAGAACCAGACGGAGGGACCAATCGGCATGGTCAGAAGGTATCAGCTCAGGTAGTCACCCCTCCCCGGGCCTGGCCTTTACCAGGGGGTACGCGCGTGCCTTACATGTCTACCCAGGGTGGGGGAATTACGCGTTACCCCGTCACCGGCTATTCGTGCGAACGCATGGGTCGGCCTTCAGGCACGCACAGGGAGGAAGAAGAGGAAAAAGGAGAGAGAGAGGGAGAGAGAGGACAGACTGTCTCAAACGCCGAGGCGGAGACCAGAGAAGGCAAGGAGAAGGAGGCAAGGAGAAGGAGGCAAGGAGAAGAAGGCAAGGAGAAGGAGGCAAGGAGAAGGAGGCAAGGAGAAGAAGGCAAGGAGAAGAAGGCAAGGAGAAGAAGGCAAGGAGAAGAAGGCAAGGAGAAGAAGGCAAGGAGAAGAAGGCAAGGAGAAGAAGGCAAGGAGAAGAAGGCAAGGAGAAGAAGGCAAGGAGAAGAAGGCAAGGAGAAGAAGGCAAGGAGAAGAAGGCAAGGAGAAGGGAAGGGAAAGAGTAAGGAAGACAGTGAGGTGGAAAAGAGCAAAGAAAGGAACCAAACAAAGGAAGGAAGAAACGAGAAGTGAAAAAGCAAAATGACCGCAAATAGAGGTCGTGGAACCGTCCGTCTCCGGACGCAGGTGCTAACGACCCCCTTGAGGGGGTGGGACTCCTTTTAGTCGCCTCTTACGACAGTCAGGAATACCTCGGGCCTATTCTAATCCCCGGACCCACAGGGGGGATGTTGTTAGTGACCGGAGTTTGTGGTAAACTACTTTTCTTAGGTTGCCTTCCACGTATGGCAAAACTGATGCAAACTCATGACAAGTCAATTTGAAATGAACTTCGTACCCCTCTATCATATTGTTGATCAATATGTTCAATACATCCTTATCCTCTCAGTTCAAAAGTTTGTAATATATTGCTAGCTACTTTCCTGCCCTCAGTGATGGATTGGGAGAGGGTTTTAAGGTGAAGCATTAGAATGGCTACTATGGTTTCTGGAGAGATAAATAAATGAACTAAACCAACTGCAGTGAAAGCTGTAGCTTACATTATGTTTTATTAGTAATAGCTAACTACAAACACTTATGTATATTTCTGTCCATTTTACAACCTTTGAATGCATAATGCCTTGCTACACCAAGAAGAAATGCATATGATAAATGGGTATTCATTGAACAAATATATTTACTGGAACTGACATGCGATTACGTTTTCACACAATTTGGGTACATAGATCGTGAGAAATTAGTTCTCAGTACAACCACCTCTGGCCATAATAATGGCCTTGATATGCCTGGGCTTTGGGTTAAACAGAGCTTGGATCGCATGTACAGGTACAGTTGCCCATGCAGCTTGAACACAATAACACAGTTCATCAAGAGTAGTAACTGGCATATTGTGACGAGTCAGTCGCTCGGCCACCATTGACCAGACGTTTTCAATTGGTGGGAGATCTGGAGAATGTGCTGGCCAGGGCAGCAGTTTCACATTTTATGTATCCAGAAAGGTCCGTACAGGACCTGCAACATGCGGTCGAGCATTATCGTGCTGAAATATAGCGTTTCACAGGGTTCGAATGAAGGGTAAAGCCATGGATTTTAACACACCTGAAATGTGATGTCCACTGGTCAAAGTGCCATCAATGCAAACAAGAGGTGACCGAGATGTGTAACCAATGGCACCCCATACCATCACGCCGGGTGATACGCCAGTATGGTGATGCAAAATACACATTTCCAATGTGCATTCACTGCGATGTCGCTGAACACGGATGCGACCATCATGATGCTGTAAACAGAATCTGGATTCATCTGAGAAAATTATGTTTTGCCATTCGTGCACCCAGTTGCTCCTGTCTGTGATTCAGTGTCAAGGGTAACTGCAGCCATGGTCTCCAAGCTGATAGTCCATGCTGCTGCAAACGTCATTGAACTGTTCATGCAGGTAGTTGTTGTCTTGCGAACGTCCCCATCTGTTGACTCAGGGTTCGAGACGTGGCTGCACAATCCATTACAGCCATGCGGATAAGACGCATTTCATCTTGACTGCTAGTGATACGAGGCCATTGGGATACAGTACAGCATTCTGTATTACCCTCCTGAACACACCGTTCCATATTCTGCTAACAGTCATTCCATCTCTACCAACGTGAGCAGCAATGTAGCGATACGATAAACCACAGTCATGATAGGCTAAATCTGACCTTTATCAAAGTTGGAAACGTGTTGGTATGCTTTTCTCCTCCTTACACGAGGCATCATCACAACGTTTCGCCAGTCAACTGCTGTTTGTGTACGAGAAATTGGTTGGAAACTTTCCTCACGTCAACACGTAGGTGTCGCCACCTGCGCCAACCTTGTGTGAATGCTCTGTAAAACTAATCATTTGCATATCACGCCATCTTCTTCCTCTCGGTTAAATTTCATGTCTGTAGCACATCATCTTCGTGGTGTAGCAATTTTAATGGTCAGTAATGTATGTTATTGTACATGTGTGCACTTTCACAAAAGTGTCCCACACTTCTAGTAACAAATGTGATATCTACATAGCTGTAACAAAAGTTATTTGTGGTACAAGAAGATGACCATTGATTAAAAGTGAAACAAACATACAGCTTTATTTCAGGTGTAGAGTTGGAAAGCAAGGTAAATTGTGGCCTCTACACCTATGTTGCACCCCAATTTGTCTAAACTGAATGCCTGGATGCATGGAAACGGCTTTTTCATTAAGTTTACTGTGCCAATGATGTGAACCCACAAATCATACACAAGTTTGCTATTTTTGCATGGTGCCTCCCTCGAGGAAAGGGGTCAGTCAACTTTAAGAGGAACAGGAATATTCAATACCATGATATTCCATTTGTCATTCATGTTGTGGTTCATTGCAAAGGATTGCCAGTTCCAGTTCCCTGACATGCACCATCATTGAGCATTGATAACAATGACTCTGAACTGACACAGACAAAAAAGTGTGATCATCCACCAATGACAGTCACCATAGTCACCAGGAAACCACAAAATCCTGTAATGTGACCTCAATGATCTGATTAGGGATTTAGATCTTCCAAAGCATAATGCTGAACTGTTGGCATTATGACAGCAGCAGTGGAATCTCCTTGCTGACTTGGGAAGGCAAGCCAACATTACATTCTGCAGTGACTGAATTTGTTTGATGTCCTGAACATCACATATAAATAGGAAAAGTGGAGACCTTTTTTATAGACAAACCTGAAGGCACTGCTGTTACCCAATATTAACAAAAGGCCATCCACCGATATTCATTATAAACTACATTAATAACAATAAGCACTAACTCTGTAAGTGGGACAGGCAGACATGATAAAAACAACATACAGGGAATGGCCTCCATGAGCAGTTCTGGTGCCTTGGTCAAAAAATATTGGCAAAGAAGCTCTAGTGAATCCAAACAATATTGTTCTCCAATCACTGAACATTACACGGACTTCACAGCATTCAGTAAGGCTGTGCACAGGAATGAAGCAGGATTTCAGCACTTGTGTGAGAAGTTTCCATGACTCAGAACAGAAAATATCTGAAAGTGGATATTCATTGGTTCACAGATATGCCAGCTGTTGAGGGTAACACACTGAGTCCACTACCCCCGATCAGCTCCACGAATGGCGTTGCTCTTGGCAAACAGGAGACCTGAAAATTACGTGGTCATTATGGATGAACTCATTCATGCTTTAAAGTCACTGGCTGCAACATGGCACTGGAGATGCACTTCCTTTACTTCCACTTTGATGTGTTCCTAGAGAACTGTGGTGTATTAAGTGATGAGCACAGTGAACAGTACTATCACAACTTTTCTCTCCTAGAACAGCAGTACACTGGATTGTGGGCTATGGCTATGTTGGCCACTACTAACAAGGGGAAGGCAAAGAAGCGGCACAAATAAACTAGGTAAGTTCAATTAATGTAGACACTAATCAGCGAGAGCACTATGCCCTCCTACCAAATAACTGGTATGTCCATCTTTGGCACAGATAACCACAGCTATGCATTGTGACGTGGAAGCAATGTGGCCTTAGACGGTTGCTGGAGGGAGTTGGCGCCACATCTGCATGAACAAGTCACCTTATTCCTGTAAATTAGGAGGTGAGGAGGGGCACGAACTCGGACACCACGTCCTTTCACCTCCCAGATGTGTTCTGTTTAGTTGTGGGCCCAGTGCATGAATTGGAACTCACCAATGTGTTCCTCTAGCCATTCCATCACACTCCTGCCATTGTGACATGGCACACTGTCATACTGGAAAATACCACTCCCACTGGCAAACTTGACTGTCATGAAGTAGTGCACATGGTCTGCAATAAGTGTGTGACACTCCTTGGCTGTCATGGTACCTTGCATGAAAGCAAAGGCAAAACTGAACCAAACTTGAGTGATTCCCTTAAAGAAGGAAGGAAACTGTCAAAAGACTAGTTTTGTAAACAGCTTCCTAATGGACAAAAGTTGTGCTGATTTTGGTTAGCATAGAGTAAATTAAAAAATTTAAAAAATTAAAAATGGTTTGTTTTGAAAATCATGCGAAATATTTAACAATAACTTATTTGAGCAAACTCTCTTATGGTTAAGGAAGTGTTGAAGGTTAAACGAAACAATTCCAGAGTAAAAAAACGAATTGAGCCCCAAAAAATTGTTTTGCTCATGGTGAACATTAGAGGCATCTCTACGTACTGGTTGCATTGACAAACAGTTGCAACAACAAATATCAGATAAGAAGGATTGTAAATCAGTTTTAGTTGTCACTGCCAGTATGATTCTGTATTTGGCATAACAGGGCACCCATATTAAAGCTTTAGATGAAATATCTTGACACTGGTGCTCCAAGTTAAAGGAAGTTCTTGAGCACCATCAACAATGTCTCATCACACCAAACTGAGGGAGCTGTAAGGTTGTCACAAAAAAAATGTCAAGTCAACTACTTGTCATATGGCATCCAAGATGAGTTTTTGGAAACAATTATATGCAAAATAAGGAATAAATAGTAAGTAATAAACAAAATACTTTTCAATCATGTTTGTTTGGACTCCTGATGGAAGTAATGTTTAGCACATATCACAAATTATCAGATATGTGAGATTCAATGGAACAGGTGCAGAGATTTGGAAAAGTGCCATTGAAACTTTTTAGCAATTTCTGAAAAGACAGGGCAGGCTCTCTCTGGAGTAATATTGTAGAAAATCAGGAATGATGGGCCAGGATTAAAAAACTATCAAGGCCCAATCTTATAACAAGGGGGCTAATATTACTGGAAAGTGCAAAGGTATTCAGCCTCATTGACACGCAGATAAGTGCATCATGTGAGGTAGAAACTTATTTTGGAATACTAAACATCTTCCATTTGCTCTTCGTATCGTCTAGTAACTATTGGGAGAGTTAGCTCTGATGATACAATATTTAGAAGAATGATTTAAAAATTTAAAATACATATTAACTATTTCTTTGTTGCTGTGTGGGTGTATTTTTATTTGTTTATCACTAGTTGAATGATCCACCCAAAGAGAAGTTCAGACCATTTACTTTTAGGAATTTGTAGGAATTTAACTAAGGCTCAAGTCTAACTTCAAGCATTACTTTTTTCGTTCGATAATGGAATGCTTATGTACAGACAATATTGGTATTTGAAAATTAGAGCTTACTATGTTACTCAGTATTTATTCTTTTATTTTACATCAAATATTTTGCATGGTTTAAAAAATGCAGATCAGGATAGTTGATTTGTAAGTTAAGCCTAGGTATGTTTTCTTTTATTTATTTTTTTGCTTTATAATTACTTTCTATATATTTACATCTACGTCTCTGTGTTAGAAACGATGGCATCAAGCAAACTACCAGGTAAAAATGCAATACGGAAAACAACTAATGATTTGAAGCTCCTGTATACAAACCATCACAGTACAACAGTTGAAAATAATGCCTATAATGGCCAGAAGTGTGTTAATAATTCAAACAGTTCCAAGTGAAAATACTGATCAAAAGTGTGTACACCATTCAAACATTTTCCCTGTTTCTCAAGAACTGCCTACCAAAGCGAGTAAAAGAAATAACCTCTCAACAAAATTCATAAAAACACAGTCTTGTATGCACAAATAAGTTCAGTGTTTTATCAGAAGACCGCAGCAATTTTGTTAACATTGAAAATGAGCATTACATCCAACAGGAAAATCGAATTAAAATGGTAAAATGGCAAACAGTAAAATCAAAATCACTGGCAATCATAGGCAGCAGGCAAAGAAATGCAATGTGCTTTTTCTAGCAGACAATGACAGGAGAAAGCTAGCTACTATTTTACAGGAAGTGAATACAGATTTGCGTGCAACTGGCATTCTGAAACCCGGCACGATGACCAAAAATGTTACTGAAGGTTTCTCAGAACACAGGAACACTGAGAAAGAGTGACATATTTGTTTGCATGGCAAGTATCAACGACGTAGCTCATAATGAAGCCGGAAAGTGCATAACAGGTTTGAGGGATTTTTTAAACGTAAATATGATGAAAAACACTGTTGTTGTTGTGATACCTCAGACAACCTCATGTATAATGCATGTGTGAATAAAGTAATTTCCAAAACCAACACTAGAATAAAAACAATTATGCTCGACTTCCCCAAAGTGCAATGTAGTAGATATTAACAGACTGGTGAGAAATATGCACACTGAACATGGTGAGCCTCTAAATTGCCATGATAAAAAACTTCACTGTCACGAGATAAGCAAAATTGTAAATGAAATTCAAGAACACAACTGCAGTTTTAAAAGACTATTTCTGGCATTTTTTAGGCAATACAACGTTACAGGGGACGGAAGGGTAGAAACCACTTTAGAGGAAAACTGCAGCAAAGTAATTAATTCAGAAAACTTGTTTTAGATCAATCAATGGAAATTAATGAACATGCAAGACCTTGTGACATCAAAATACCTTTCTGTGCAGATAATGTTCTCCTTCTACATATAAATGTACAATCTCTTCGTGATAAAATCAATGAACTGCATTACTGGCTTGATAAAATTGACTGCAGTATATTGTGTAACAGTGAACACTGGATGAAAGAGTATGAAATAGACTTGTGTGTTCCTCTGGGATATTTGCTAGTTACTAGCAATTGCAGAAGGATCACTTCACATGGAGTCTCCATCTACGTTAAAAGAAAATTAGATTTAGATTAATCAGTAGTAGATCTTAGCAAAATGTGCCTTTAAGGCATATTTGAAGTAGCAGGTATGGTAATACACGCACAAAAAATTGTAATTGTGTCAGTGTATCGAACTCCAAGATCTGATGAAATAATGCAGTAGATACTCTTGAATGTGATGTAATAGAATCAGCAATATCAGATCATGCAGGACTATGTCGTCGAATCGAAAATTCAAAACACTAAAGAAAGACAAGGGACATAGACTACTAGGAGAATCCAATGTAAACAACATGACTAATGTGTTACCGGAAATTGACTGGTCTCATAAAATTAATAATAATAAGGCAACTGATAAATGCTTTACTATTTTCCTCACAGAAATTAAGCACATTGTAGGAAAGTCATGCCCCACTGTAACCAAAAGACAATATCCTAAAAATACACATAAGCAATGTCCTAACAAGTGGCTCACTTCAAAACTTACCGAACTTAGGATACTACTTCTAATTCTGAAGGATAAGTCTAATAAAAGTGATCGAGACAAGACAAATTACATAAATATGAGAAAACTTACAAATCAGAAATAAAAGGGGCTAAGTGCAACGCAAATGATGAATACATTTCGAAGTTCAAATATAAATGTAAAGCAGCCTGGAATGTCATAAAACAGGAAATTAATAACATCAATAAAGAAAACATCCCAATAGACTGTGATACACTCAATCATTTTGTTAATTGTGCCACTAAAACTCCACTCAATAATTCTACCATAGATGCAAAAGCACTACTCATCCATACGAAACATTAGTGAGAAATTTACTTGGACCCCTATCACCGTAAATGACATTTGCAAATCAATAAACAAACAAACAATTCCAAAACAGAAGACTATTATAGACTCAGTAATTTCATCATGAAGCATATAAGAAAGGAAATCAGCTTCCTGTTTTTTCCCCTTTTTGATGTGAACTGAAATTAGTTTTCTCATCTTTCCACTGTAGTTTTTCCTATCTCATTTTTCCCAAGAATGAGCACCTCTCTCACTCTGTCTCTCTCTCTGTGTGTGTGTGTGTGTGTGTGTGTGTGTGTGTGTGTAGACATCGTGAGCTACTGTTCCACAGTGGGGCCACCAAACGAATTGAAAATATTACGTTATAATTGAAAAGTGAATAACTGTAGGTCTCTTCTATAGTTCACTCAATTTCCTACGAATCGTGAACAAGGGAAGACCGACATAAGCAGGTGCGAAACATGGTACCATTGGCTTCTACGACGTGTGGTCAAAAAGTAATGGTAATTTTTGGTTTCCTTAGAGAATGTTTATTTTTTGATCAACTCAACCTTGTGCCCTTCAGAGCACACCCCTTCAGAACACATATGCGCCAGCCCTTGTTCCAATCTTGGAAGCACATCTCCAGCTCCCTTTTCCTTACACCGTTCACCTCCGATTTTATCTGATCAGTGGTGGCAAAACGTCGTTTTATGGTTCTCTTCCGCCCCGGAAATAGAAGTCTCATGGGGCCACGCCAAGTGAAAACGCTTCTTGAGGAAACTATCGATTTTTTGCCAAAAAATCACGTATTCCTTATTGACCATACGACGCATTGTAATCGAATAGATCAGTGAAAGGAACCCGCACATGTGATCGTGATTGAATTTTTTTTTCGATGTTTGCTCTTCAGGCTGTTTGCATTGGGACGGTCTGGCTCCTATACCCATTTTTCGTCACCTGTTTAATCTTCTTTAGAAGTTTTGTATCGTCGACTTCTTTCACCAACTCCTGAGCGATGTCAAAGCGACGTTGCTTTTGGCCGAAGTTAAATTTTGGAAAAACTTTGCTGCTAAACGTTTCATGCCTAAAACTCCCGAGGGAAAAAAAAAGCATGAGCCGAAGGATATGCCGACGTCGTTAGAAACCTCTCTGATCGTAATTCGACTGTTTTCCAGAACCATTTTCTTTACTTCTTCCACATGTCTAATTTATGTGCTAAGTAGTCCAACACTGTCTTCGTCTTCATTGTCTTCTCGACGCTCTTTGTAACACTTATCCCACCCGTAAACTCTAGTCTTACTCATGGGAGACTCGCAGTCTATATTTCGGATGCGGTGCTGCACTTTATTCCTGTTTTCAAGCAAAATTTAATGCAAATTCTGTGATACATCTTCAAAAGCAAAAATTCGCCCAGCACTCCAAAAGACGTGTAATCTTTTGGATTGTCATCAAACTAAACATTCAAAATAGTGACGTACATCAGGATCATGTGTAACAACAAGACAGAGTTTGAAAACCGTATGTCTACAGCCAGCGAAATTAAAAAATTCGTTATTTTTTATCACACCGCATATAGGGGGCTAATTCTTCGAAGGTAGAAGATACATTAGCACAACTCTCTGAACATGAGAATAAATATGGCCATGTGCTTAGAAAAAAGAAAGCCATTTGCCGCTGGTTTGGGTAAATTAACCATTTACGTTAGCTCGGTTACGAGGCAGCAGATGTAATACAGAACGGCCTTTCGGAGGTTGTGTCGAATCCCTATGCAGCATCATTTTTTTATTTTGCAGATAGGCCGAAATAATGCTCACTGCATCATATTTACGAGTATTGATATTTTGATCAAGGCATGAAAAGCAAGGGCAAAGGAAAATTAGGAATTGGAAATAAACTTCCAGGAAGGTATATGCAATTAGATACTTCATTTTACAGTTTATTTACACGTGTTCTGGTGATATTCAACGTGAAAAGAGGGATGCAGTAATTGTCTCGGTACCTTCTACGCGTCATACACGCCACATTTTTTACAAATTGGGCTACATGGTTGCCTTAAAGTTTCTGTAGACACACGAACTTTTACATTCATCGCACAGTTTGCCAACGAAGTGTTACCAATTATTTCGCCCAATTTTGATGAAGATAGTTCGTGATGGGGAATTTTGTTTTAGGATTTGTTTGAGGGCGGAGAAACAACTGAGGTCATAAGAGCCCGTGATGTTGAATGAAACATATTTTGATGTAGCCTTCTCGGTCTACGATTTCTTTTTCTCTCTGGATTGGCCGATTTTAGCTCACTGGGGACACAGTGAGCGTGTGCATTTGCTGAGCGCTGTTAAATGCCAAAATTAAACTAATGGAGTACTAAGTCCTGTAGACTAACTACGATTCTTTCTTGGAAAGTAATTTGCAGTGCCAAATTTTCCTTTGTCTCCTTTTCATGCCTTCCATGATAATATTAATAAACAAGATACATTGTGCATTATTCCGGTTGTTTTGCAGTGCCAGCAACTTTTCATATGAAGACTCGACCCTGCGACTCTCTGATTACCTTCCGCTGTGCCAATCGTTACATGAAACGTACGTTAACAGACGACTGATGCATCGGCCGACCTGCGCTAAAAATGCAATTTCTTCTGAACACTTGGCCATAGGGAGTTCCTCCCCCTGTTTCACTGATTGAGCACCGTATATACCATAAATTTGGGAGGAATCGAATGACTATGGGCGGTCCCCTGATATTGTATTACAGTCAGATTACGTCATCTGAACAAATATAAACCCTCGAAGCAAACGAACAACAAAAATTGAGATTTAGCGAACAGAATAAAGGGAAAATTTTAATTGCGTATTCACTGTTGATACGCTTTATTATTCCAAGAACCGTACAAAAAATTTCAAGAATGTATAGTCTACGGTTTATTGTTGAGATCCACCTGAATGAGTGTATCGACTGCAATTGAAAACAGAAATCCGTTTCGTGTTACCAAACATTTTTATTTGATGGGTTGACTGCCCCAAAAATCAAAACAGATTCTGCACTGCAATTTAAAACGGCTTACTTTTGGATTAATGAATTTAAACGCGGTCAGATAAACACCGTAGACGTCGTGCGCCCCATCATCAAACTGTCACCACAGAGTACCCCCCGCCCCCCCCCCCCCCCCCCCCGACAAATATCCACGATACGGTAATGCAAGGCTGTCGAATAAGAATTGCTGACTGATAGATATCTGAACTGAGCGAGTGCATAGTATTCTGCACTGCGAGTTGACTACGAAGAAACTGTAAGAGATGGGTGGCTCGATTTGCTCACTGTTGAACAAAAGCACATCCGGCACAATAATTCAACATAATGTCTGGCGATATCTTATCAGAATCCGCGAGGCTTTTTACGCAGATTTGTGACTATTGATCAAACATGAAACGATCAGACCATTATACTCCAGAGTGGAAACGTTGGAAATAGGCTAAGGTGTTAGCCGGTGTTTTTTGTGAATCCCAAGGAATAATCTTCATAGGTTACTTCGTGAAAGAATCAAGGCTGGACCCTGTTACGGTTCATTGCTGGATCGTTTGAAACTTCTGTTGGCTGAATAAAGATCAAGGTTGGCAGGCAAAACGCGTTGTTTCACCAGGCCAGTGCATCATTCCCAAGTACCGGTGCTGAATATGCTAGAAGTGCACGAATTGGGGCAAAGTCTGGTGACTAAATCCAGTTCGAAGCCCAACTGACTTCTTCCTGTTTCCAAACTTCAAACTCTGGCTTGCTCGGAAGAAATTTAAATCAAATGAAGTGACAGTTGCAGTCTACGAGTATTTTGAACGTTTTGACAGAATATATCTTTCCGCTGTGATCAATAAGTTGGAGGATCGCTGGACCAAGTGCACATCTCTCACAGGAAACTGTCGAGAAGTAAGGTGAACTGTTTACGAAAACAGTTTGTTTTCTTTGCCAGACCGATCAAACCACTATCATATACAACAATACACTGCGTGTAAGCGATGATCTTTTACAACGTGCTATCACTGAAAAATCTGCAGCTACACCAATAATTTCTAATAATCAATATTTTTTGGTCTTCATTGACAGAATGGTTGTTATGCACCGGCTTGCCTGTGTACTTCAAAATGTACAAGAGATGTTTATGTAAATTTCGTCTCGCAAGATCGCTCAAGGCAAACAAACATAGCCTTCGACATTTTGTGCTCGAAACTCAAGTTGACATTTGTTTCATCACCGAAACACGGTTAAAACCGAACGAATAGTTCGCACTCCAGGGCTACTTGTCACTAGAGAAGACAGACGACGCGGTGCAGCGTGGTTCGTAAAACAAGACAGCCACTTTTGCGTTCTCAATCCGGGAACTAGGCATGACCCACTGCAAACGGTGGGTATCCCTCTGCCGACCAACTACCTCCCTCTGAATTTGATATCTGTACTCGAAGCACCTAATGAAAGGCTCTCGAGACAGCAGTTAACAACGACCACTGGCTCCCAGGTGGCTGTAACGGCCACCGTGCACTGCGGCGCTGCAGAAATGCCAACGCAACGGGGAAAAATGCTAGTGGATGTACTGGACTGGGAAAACCTTGCCGTACTGAATGACGGCTCACCCTAACGAACAGTCCGACCAAATGAAGTTCTGACGGCAGTGGCCTTTAGCACAGCATCAACTGCACTGTGTACCACGGCGACAGGTCCGGATCCATTGCCTATTCAAATTATGATAAACGCACAATCTACGGAGACTGTCAACCTCGCAATCACCCGGAAATTGAACACACAAAGTCAATTGGAACTTACTCGAAGTACTACTGGAAGAAAACGTGGGATCTATCACTTTTACTGAGAATCGTGAAAGATACTGTGAGGTCTTTGCGTCGCTTATCGATGAAGCAGGGGTAGTCTCGGCACCTGGAAAACTACATATGCCGACAACTAGTCACCCGTCACCCCGATTGCGTTCCTTAAGGACTGCGTCAGATTCTGAATCGCACAAAGAGGCATTAAGAAAATACAAAAATATCTAATGATAAAAGCTTCTTGTCCTTAAGAAAGCACAAGCTGCAGCACAAATATTCACGTACAAAAACCGAAAATCGAGAATTTCTGCACTCCATCCGGCGAAGAATCTGCATTAACCTGGATCTGGAATGTAACACAGAACATTAAAATCTGTCAGACAACAGACATCCGACTTTAAGAATCGTTTCTGTGTACGACAGCTAGTTTTCGGACGCAAAAGATTAAAATCCCCTTACTGAAAACATGTAGCGTGTCCCCATCCACAAGTCGGGAAAAAGATCTGATAAAAACGAGTCAGATCTGCCTTTCATCATCATACTGTGTTCGACGAAGGTAATGGAATAGATTAATACGGCGCTTAGAATGGCGGTGTGAAAACAAGCTATTACCGGGAATCAACTTTGATTTCGAAAAGGAAAGGGGACAACTGAAACCCTTTTACTGTTCTTGACATACAGCTAAATTTCTCTCTGGCTGATTATATGATATTGCGTTGATAGGTTTCATTAGAGCATACGACAACGTCTTCTTGTCAACCCTTTGAGAAAAAACTGTAGAAACTCCAGATTCCAAAACCACTCGTGCATAACGTATGCTTTCTGAGCAATAGGAAGGCAATCATTTTACAACACAGAATTACACTGGTACCAACAAAACTAGCAGAAGGCTCCCCTTTTACTGTCTCTATACCGCAGACCTTCACAACCGCTCTGCCAGTCTTTTACAATATTACAGTACGCAGGTGACGTATGCATATATTTTGAGGCCAGTACTCTTCAGTCCTGCCATCCGAAAATGCACGCCGCGGTCGTACGTGTACACGAGTGAAGTGCAGGAAGTGGCCTCGGAATCTGATAGCAAGTCCTCTCTTTCGATCTCTACTAATCACAGGATTCCACTTCCCGTAACGGTGCAACTGCGACGACACTTTTCCAGTTGCGAAAGCAACTAAATATCTTGGGACGATTGATGATAAGCTTATATGGGCTCTTCGTAACTGACACGTAGTTACGAGATGAGAAAACGCCTACGACTGGACTACGGTGGGGTTGTGATCGGTGGAGAGCAACGTCTTTGTACGGGTCCCTACTGAGGACACAGTTTGATTCGACACCTGTGCCACGGATCAGCAGCAGGCAGCACGCTTCGAAGACTAGACACTGTGGAGTATAAAGCCTTGCGTACAGTTAATGGGGCGTTCATGTCAACCACGACCAACGTATTACTGGTTGAAACTAACGAACCGCCGTTAAGGTTGCGGTGAATACTTCTCTGCTAGCTATTCCTCCTGCGACTATATGGACAAATATTACCCCTTTGACGAAAATATCCGGGAATTAACGCCTGTCCGTCCGCCTGTCCGTCCGTCTGTCTGTCTGTCTGACTGTCTGTCTCTCTCTCTCTCTCTGTCTCTCTCTCTCTGAGCACTATGGGACTTAAAATCTGAGGTTATCAGTCCCCTAGAACTTTGAACTACTTAAACTGACTGAAGCGCCTAGCGTCGTGATGGTATCGATGGACGGCCCCCCTTGGATACCTGAAATTAAAAAAGTAGATGCCCGTGTAAAGCAAATATCTCTACATGGAGCAAATGGAGCTAGTAACCATATGAAAAGCTCCCTCACAAAGATATGATACCCATGCTCACGAAACGGTTGTCTTCGGACTGGTAAGAGGAATGGTCGCAGACATCTAAAATCAAAGGCGACCACTACTCGTTAGTTCATGCGACAGTTCCGAGAGTTCCGTGGTATCATAGAAAACAAATATCAATGAGCTTCACAACAATTACAGTACGGCTGCAATTTAATCATTGGAAGTTCAAAAAACACTTGTATCGGCTGGACATAAGCGTCATCCAACCACATAATTCTAGAATGTCCTCGGGGCACTTGGCACATCAACGTCCTTTCAAGTAATTTTCGGGGTCTTTGTCATGTGTTCCCAAGCAGCCTCCGAACCTCGGTAACATCTAACGCTGTAGCAACGTATAAACTACCGCACGAGTTCGACAGCAGTGGCGACACGAAGATACAGCTCCCAGCTGCTAATTAATGCTTTGTGTACTTAGAATGCCAGAGGAAGACGAAAGCTCAATTAACTGACGGTATCCCCGTGTGCTACTCTGCAGGACCTGGAATACTCAGTCTCTGAATTCATGTCACTGTGTACTTTCTATGTGTACTTGTCTGAATACTGGTGTATCTATGCGTGTAGCTGTAATGCGCAACTCCAGTTCTTGTGAACTGTTTTGTTCTGTGTAGATTGTACTTACAGACCTGTACAAACATTCAGTTTGTAATATTAGTAATTTTCGCCTCACAAACATTAATATACGCTCAATAGTAAACGCCTGATGGCCTAAAGTTATCGAACAACTGTAAAGTAAAAGAAATGAATCATCGCATAGCAGCGACAGAATCTATTATTCTTTATCTTTGCCGTTCTTGCGCGGTGCCAGTAAATCTATGTACATGTATCGATTAATGGTATAAAAAAGAATTCTGTTGTTTCAAGACAAATGAGGCTTTTGGCGCCTCACCTTTTACTGTTTGTATTCCATGAGAGGCGGACGCGTACTTGCTGCGTTCCACAACTGTATTTTATATTTGATGTGAAAATATTGAGTGAATATGCTAATTGTTATTTTTTCCAATCAGAAAAGATGTAGTTTCTTGTAACTGGTATCTAACAGACAGCATCAAGAGGACATTTTGACCGTTATGTATAAAGTATTTAACCACAATGGTCATCTATTGTAATTTAATATGAAAAGGTACGTAGCATTAAAAAAACGTGTGTTAAAGATAAGTGTGCTTATTTTCGTAGATTAACGTTGATGAGTCCATCTCCTTATTTACTTAACTGTTAATTATTTTGTGTTACTCCATCATGAGAAATTACGATCACGCTGATGGGCCGAACGCAGCATGAGGCAGAAGGAACATTATCGTTTTCCTATTATTTCTGAACCAACTTTTTTTAATTGTGTAGTGTTGCATTTCTTTTAAAGTCTATAAATCTTCTGGTCCCTTAGTGTTGTTCCGGGTATGACTGTATCGCGACTATAAAAATGCACAGAAATGATAATGTTTCTTCCGAGCGATCTCAAATATATGTATCAATATGCTGCTCTTATTCAGGTATTTAATGGTCAACGTATGTTGTTATAATAGCGTAATAAATCCCTGATTCTGTTGCCAAGTGGCCCACCAAAATATTCACTTTTTCGACATTAAAAAAAGTAACAATTCTTTTTATTTTTTGTCCCCCAAGAGCCACTCTACACTTGGCACCCGAACAGGGACTTGATCAAAAATCATTTCATGTATGTGTTTTTTAATTTTTCAGTGCTTGTTCTAATAACTTTCATTTTTTCATGAGGATGCAATTCAACCGAGAAAGAGAAGTGGGAAAACCTTTTAATTAATTCAGAAGAACGATTGATGAAATTACCAAAAAACGCAAGTATCCAGCTGTATCATTATCAAGACAGCCATAGTAAGTCAAATTTTTATACGCAGTAGCCAAGCTTTCGTAGTGACGTAGCATCTTTCGAGTTGATCAGAACGTAAACCTGTCTTTCCTTGCCTTGAAACAGCTTTATTTCAATTTGTCCATAGTCCATTCTTACGTAGTTAAATTCAGTGAAAGTGTAACATTGTTGTCAGTGCATAAAAAAAATTACGATATGGCGGATAACTACGCTCAAAACTTGTAAAACGTGTGATATTTCATTTGTTTGTAATTAGTAGGAACCATCTTGTCTTCTTGGCGTAAATGAACGTCAGTTGTTACTTAGAGTTAAAATTTCATCTTAGGTCCCAGTAAGCCATAGCACTACGTCACAGACAAACGACTGACAAACAGTATCTGTAGCATTTTGACATTTGACAAATAATCCACGACCATGGCTGACGGTAAACAGCGCACACAAACAAAACCAGACGACAGCGGTGATGCGAATGGACCTCACTATCCATTACGATCACGCGCGATAGGTACACGAGCGGAGGCAGAAGCAGCCTCGACCGAAGTTTTAGAAGCTGGTCCTAGTGTGCAAACTATTCCCGCTTTTGAAAAAAATGACTTGGCTGCAATGATCGAAGCAATAATGGAACGCAAGTTCGAATGCCAAAAACAGGAAAGATTAGATGAAAAGGCCCGCGAAGAAAAAGAGAAGGCCGAAAGACGGCATAATAAAAATCAGGTCCTTACAAATCTGTGCAACTCGGTAAAAGAAGACATAAATTCAGTAAAACAGAAATAAATTCGGTAAAAACAGACATAAATTCAGTAAAAACAGATCTGCAAACGGAGATAAATGACCTAAATACACGGTTAAATTCAGTAAAGGCCGAACTAAAGGCAGACATAACAGCTGATTTAAATACTCTGTTGTGTAGTGTCCAAAGCCAAATCAATAGTCAGATTACGATCATGAGGCTAGAAATTGACACACAAGTAGAGTCAAAAATAGAGGATGTTTCAAAACGGTTAGATGAAAAAATCGAAGCAGCCAAGAGAGAGATAAATTCAAAAGTGATAGAATATCAAAAACAAGCTGCGATCTTAAAAGAAGATTACACTGCAATCTCTGATGAGGTCAAAGGAGTTAAAACCGCAGTAGACACGATCGAGAATGTTGATGATCTTTCCAAACAGATTGAGACTCTTAATGTAGAGGATCAAATAAAGAATACTGTTAAGGCACATGCTGAAGCATTGTCCGACCACTACCAAGAGTGGATTAAAAACAAAAACGGATTCATAGAAAACAAGGTCAAGAACGAACTCAGGGAAACGGTCAAAAACGTGGCCTTTGAAATATTGGCAGCCCCTGGAAAACACGGTGATGTCAGAATTAGGCCAGATAAGACGAACGTTAGCTCAAGATTTACGTGATTGGCGTCAACAGATAGTTGATGAAGTTCGTACACTAAAATGTCAAGTTGAAAATTCCCCACCTCCCGTGTCAGGAAACTGGAATAATTCACCACGAAGTAATTAACAACAGCAAGTACATTACCGTTCACCATTTGATAACGCTCAAACTCATAGTTATATAGAAGCACAAGTTAACCAGACTACCAGCCCACCCACTTTTGTCAGTTTGATGCAGGAGGAAAGCGTGATCAAACATCGTATTTTTCCGACCTTTCACCCACCGAAAAGGAATTCATCCTATAGTGTTCCTCCGAAATTTTTCAGGAATTTTCCCGAATAGCTGGAGTGACCGCCAGCTAATTCAATTCGTTAGTGGATTTATCGTAGGCGATGCTGCCTTATAGGGAACCGAAATGGTCGACTGTTGTGAAAGTTACAAAGAGTTTGAACAGATGTTTTTAGCTAAATTCTGGAGTTCTGGTGTGCAGCAGCGTCTGAGAAAAGAGGTTTACAACGCCGAAGTGTTTAACAGTAAGCGCGGTAGTTTGAGAAGATATTTTGAAAAGTATTTAGCGAAAATCAAGTTCTGGGATTCGCCCATCACCGCCAAAGACGTTATTATGATTCTAAAAACTAAGCTACCGATTGCGATCAGAGAAAAGTTAGTAAACGTGTCTGAGGACGATACGGACACTTTCTTATCTGTGTTAGACTCGTTAGATCTGATTTACGAGGACGCTAGAGTTGATGTTGGCAACGCCCACTTCAGTGTAGGCGGCCAGCACAATACAGAACACGTAGGCAACAATGGTGGCCGAGCGAAAGCGCGTCACAGCCACAGCCAGTACCAACCCCACAACGGTTTCAAAAATAAACACACTACGTACTCCAACAGCAAATACAAAAATAAGTACAATAACGGCCAGAGATACAATCCAATATATAATTCGTCACCACCTCAGTACGAAAATGCACATTATAACACACAGTCCCAGCAATATGGAAACACGCAACCGATCAACGGGAATTATCAAAACGATCAGTCTTACGATTCAAATCGACAGTGGAAAAGAAATAAATGGCATAATCAAGGTGGAGACCAATGTACACCTTTCACTAACGGTTACAATCAACACAAGCCACAGCAAAATACTTTTCAGCCACAAGCGAACGGACCTTCGGGAACTCTGAAGCCTAAACGCCCGCATAATACGAAAATTATGTGCAAGCGAATACGCCAGGACAACAAGATCCGTTTCCAACCGAGTTCGTACCACAAAACCAACACCAGTTCCAGACGGAAGAAACTTTAAGAAATATAAATCAGCAGGAAAGTAAGCGTCGAGCGGAAAATTAAAAGCAGCACCTTTGAGCCTCCTAGAGGATGCTGCAAGTTTGAATGGGGGCACCCTGTCCCTCAGTCCACACGAAATTAAAGAAATTAGGTATGACAAAGAGACAAACTTACGGGATGATCTAGTAGCAGACACTGAGACTAAAGACAATGATGACGTATGGGACGAACAAGTTCAAGCTTCCATAAGAGTATCAATTGCCAACATACCAGTAAAAGCCATTGTAGATACAGGAGCTAATATAAATGTCTTATCTTTATGTTTATTTAAGCAAATATCCTCTGTATGCAAAGTTATCACTTCCAATTCAAGGTTGCACCGTATCGGGAGCAATTGGTCCACTAACACAACGTGTAAATCTTCAGACTCAGCTTCAAATCCAGATATAGTATTTCAGTAACGTGCATTTTTCTTATTGTTAAAAACCTATCAGTGCCATGTATCCTGAGTATGGAATTCTTCAGGCAGACGAAAGCTAAAATTGACATCGAGTGTGGAATCTGTACTCTAGTAGCGAGCCAGCAACAAGTAACTGTAAATTTGTTAAGAAGTAAGGTGAAGACAAACTTTGGGGTGCTTCAAATAGCAGTACGGCCATGGACTAAAAGACAACAGTACAGTCAGACAGAAGACATGACAGATCTTGAAAGTGTTAATGACGATGAGTATAAAGACCTAATTCCCGGTCAGAATGAATTATACGGTAAAGCTAGTGAGTCCATTAAATTATCCAAACAGAAGGATGAGCTTTACAATTTGTTAACAGATTACGTTCAAGTATTTTCTAAGAAACCTGGACTAATAAAAGGATTTGAATATCGAATGGATGTCCTGCCCCATTCAACCTACTGTAGAACAAGCTATTCCATTCCATATGCGAGACGCGAAGCTGTCAAGTGCAAGATCAAGAAAATGTTACGCTGGAATGTGATAGAAGTATCTCATTCACCTTATTCGAGTCCTTTATTGTCTGTGCTAAAATCAGATGGTAGCGTAAGGCTAGTCCTAGATGCAAGATTAATCAATAAAATTATAGTACCCATAAGAACGAGACCAGAGGCTCTTGAGCATCTGCAGAAGTTTCATGGAGTTAAGTATTTGAGTACCCTTGATTTGAAAAGCAGTTACTGGCAAGTAAAACTTGCGCAGGAGTCTAGGAAGTACACTGCGTTTATATTTGCAGGTAGATCTTACCATTTCAAAGTTGTACCGTTTGGACTAAATGTGACTTCCGGAATTTTTATTTCTGCCCTTGACTATGTACTAGGTCCTGAACTTTTATATGAGGTAACAGTCTATGTGGATGATGTTCTTGTAGCATCGAAAAATTTGGAAGATCATGTGGCCCTTCTGCAAAAGATATTTCAACGATTCAGAGAGTATGGTGTTACAGCAAATCTTAAGAAATCCAAGTTTGGAAAAAGTGAAATTAAAATTTTAGAACACATCATCACCCCTGAAGGAATTAAACCCGACCCGGAAAAATTGTCTGCTATAAAAAACTTTCCAACCCCTGTTACAAAAAGGCAACAGAGGATTTATCGGTCTTACGTCATTTTTCAGACGTTTTGTTCCCAATCAGGTATTGAACAATCCCGCTCTTCACAACCTTTTAAAAAAGAATTCACAATGGAATTGGACGCCGGAATGCCAAGACGGATTTAAGAAAATTAAAGACAGTCTGGTTAACAGTAACATTCTCCATCCTCAGATGGAGAAGGAATTTTGTATTACTGCAGACGCTTCCTTTGTGGGTATCGGCGCTTGTCTTTTCCAGATTCAATTAGTAAATGAACACGAGCAAATCCAAGTGATCAGCTTTGCGAGTCGAGTGTTATCAGAGTGTGAGAAGTCTTATTCGGTTACGGAGTTGGAGGCACTTGCCGTAATATGGGCTTTTAGGCGATTTAACTATTATATCTATGGAGGAAAAATTAAAGTCTATTCAGACCATCAAGCCTTATCATTCCTCCTTACATGCAAGTTGCAACACCCTCGTCTTACTCGATGGTGCTTATTCCTGCAGGAATATGACTTTGACATTGTATATATAAAAGGTAAAGATAATGCTATAGCAGACGCACTTTCTCGCTCACCTGAGGGCTTACTAGAAACCAGCGAACTGGTGGAACAAATGTCTAATTATAAAGTTTTGTTAATGAAAGATCCAATTCACAGAAAGTATTTTCTTCAGTTATGTAGGCAGATTCAGATTCTTCAAAATACAGATCCAAAATGGAAAAAGGTTAGACAAATTCTTCACGAAAATCCAGCCCACAAGTTGTCCAAGTTTTATAAAGTTCATAACCAAGTGCTATTTCATAAGACGTCTGCGTCATCTGAGAGGTGGTGTGTTTGCATCCCTCGAAATTTCATTGAACATCTGTGGTACACTCACATTTCATGGGGTCACTACGGACCAGAAAAATGTAAAAGGAAAATCTCGACTTACTGTTATGTTCCGAATCTACACCAGAGAATTCATAAATTATTGAGAAACTGTGTCATCTGTCAAAAGGCAAAATCCTTAAACATTTCCACTTCAATTCCATTAAATCCAATAGTTGCTGAAAGGCCAAACCAGCTTCTTAGTATTGATTTAGCAGGTCCACTACCCACCGGTAGGGGAGGCGCTAAATACTTAGTAGCAATCCTGGACAATTTTTCTAAGCACATAAGACTGTACGCAGTAAAATCTTCTTGTGCAAATCCAATAATTCGTCGCATTGAAAATGATTATTTCCCACGATTCAGGGTTCCAGAATCAATCTTGTCTGATAATGCTTCAAATTTCACATCACGCCCATGGCGTGCATTTCTTGCTCGCCATGGAATCAAATTTTGATATCCCTGTTTCGACCGCAATCGAATCCGACAGAAAGAATCTTCAAAGAATTTAACAGATTTATAAGGACGTACATTCCGAATAAGGAATCTAAGTGGGTAGACTTCGTAACACCATTCGAACAGATTGTAAACCACCTTCCTCATCTGTCGACCGGATTCACGCCACATGAGAATGTCAAGATCAAAAGAGAGGAATGAATGGATAGACCCCCTTCCAAAGTTACAGGACAACGAATTGGACCTAGACGCAAAAATCAGGCAAGCTCTCATATCATTGACAACGTATGCTAACCTCCGAAAAAAGGCATTTGATAAGAAGGTAAACAGAGTTATAGATTTCAAAGAAGGAGAAAAGGTATTAGTCAGGACTCACTTTAAACCATCCCTGTTGTTAAAGAAGAATCGTAAGTGGCAACACATTTATGAAGGTCCCTTTGTGATAATGAAGAAACCACACATTGGTAGCTATTTGTTATCTGACCCTGCCACGAATAAAATCAAAGGATTGTTCCACCATCAAGATTTAAGAAAATTTTATAACGCCAGGAATTACGTTAATTTAAGCTGTAAGAAAATTCTAAGGTATTGGAGATCAGGATTAACCAATGAGTAACAAGAACGGAACTGAACTGACTACGGACGTTAACCGGTGCTGAAAGGAAACCTTATGTATTAAAACAACGCGTCTGGAAAATGAAATACAGAATAAGTTGTAGACAAGGATTTACATGAATAATCTTTATGCAAACAGGAGGACATGTCCTAGAGGCGATTTTCAATTTTAGTTATAAGTTAGTATGTAAGGAAAATGATGTACTCGAGAGGTATTAATTAGCCCCGAGGTATTAAAATGAGGAAAGAGGAAGGAGCGAATAATGCACTTCTCTCGCTAAATAGTAATTTGAGAATGAGCAGGAAGGAGCTAACAATGCACTTCTCTCACTAAATAGTAATATGAAAATGATGATTAAATGTGCTTAGTATTAGTAAGTGAAATTTAATCGAGGACAAATTAATGACTTGTTTTTAAAGGAAATACTTAAACGTCCAGACAAAAGAGGAAAGTTGCGAGAAAGATTCGATTCCATGAGGTTATTCCCTATTTTCAAAGGTGACGTAAATAAGGCACCACCTGTTAGCGTAAAACAGTCGGTAGATTTAACTTGTAAATTCCAGCACAGTGCTGTGCCAGCGATAAGATATCTCTTTGAAGTGAACAGATACCTAGGATTAAGCATGAACAGATTGATAACGCAGAGCAATTGTTCTAAAAAGGCCTGACGTTAACCTTAAGTAAAAGCGTGATGGAATAAAAAGGAAGTTTATTATATAACGCAAAGTAAGACGAGTCCAGACTAGAAACAAGCTGAGTAAAAGAACATATGAGTAACATGGTTTATTATGCCAACTTCACGGTACTATTGAGCATTAGCGATACTGCAAATTCACAAGCTAGCATTACATAGAATAAGGATCTCGCCCAAGCTTCACAGGTAGCGACAGCAGCAAACAACAACACTCTAGTGAGAGGCTTATATATATAAATAATTAATACCCAAATGCGTAATGTATAAACTTGACTTAGTCTAAGATATGAGCAAAGAGTAGTAAGCAAGCTGCAGCAAGATACATATTACATATAAATGCTTGAAGTGATAGATTTTATTTTAAGTGTGCACTGCAATATTTATTGTTTTCTCTGTGATTATGTGATTATTGAATCCCTTTCCTAAGTGCAAATCCTTTAAGATCCTTGATCCTATCCACTCCTCAGGATCAACTTGTAAAGATGCACGTGTGCTTGGGAAGTGAGGCACTACATATAAAAATGAGTAGGTTCGCGACGCGCATATTGCTTTTGTTATGCGCAAGCTAAATTAAATTTTCGACCTGGTTGAGGAGTAATTTAAATTCTGTCGACGATCAGCGAGTAGGCCCACTTTTCCCACCTTTCTTTTTTCGACTGTTTGTATTTCTACACGAAACTCAGAGGCGGAATTGCTATTTTCAAATCTGTCCTCGAACTTTCTTTAAAGACAAGCACATACGAAAAAAACTTTTGACATAAATGAAGCTCCCCTCACAAGTCACTAAATAAGACTAGCATTAAAAAAATGTATTGGTCCTACAAAATGAATAAGCAAGCGTGATAAAGATTACTATGAATGAAATTAATTTGTAAAGGAGATTGGAATGGATTTGGTCAAAGAAAAAGGGCTTATAATAGCCTACCTGTGACCGTAGGCATAAATAAAAAAAAGACTAATTAAGAAACAATTGTTTTGATTCAAAGTGGTCAATTAGATTATTTATCGATTTAAATGAACTCTTGTAAATATTAGTATGTAAATCAACTTGTAAACACCGTGTGATGTTATGACGCGAGAATTTCTGTTAATACACCGTTCACGCAGACGTTCACCACAGTGCAAGTGAAGTTTTAAAGTTCGACGATTTTCAGTGGCGGTATTCTACTGCACCATATGTGTGAAAATTTCGTTGATGTGTGCAGTGTGTAATAATCAGTGTCATTCCACACATGCAGTTGCAGCGGTAGCTACCACTCACCTGTGGATCCGTAACTGGATAGTGGACAGGAAGTGACGTGAGGCAGTTTCGGTGGCAGAAGCTCCCTCCAGCAATCTAAAAAGCACAAAGTCACGATCCGCCGAACAAAAGCGACGCACGGCACCTCAAGCGCGAAATCATCGCTCTGCAAGAAAGCTCCGGTCACGTGCGCGCGCACAGACAATTTCAAGATTGCTCGCAACAGTGGAGGCGACAGCCACCATGTGACGAAATAATGTAAACGTTCAACCGCCAACGCAGTTGCTGTGCGCTACATTCTGTAGCAAAAACATTCACACCCAGTACTGAAAACATTTTTGTATGTATCATATACCTTCTGAGAGACTCTAAAATAGAGAAGTTAGCATAATTATTATAATGACTGATTGTGCACAGAGACAAGTCACAAGATCACCTCTGAACACTGTTGAAATGTAAACTTTGACGAGAGGTCACGATACGAATGAAAATAAGCACACGAAAATACGTCAAAGGATCCGATCCTTCCTATATCCCATTCCACATGTATATAAAATTAGTTTTGTAAGCTATTCTAATATAAGATATTTTATCTGTTTCATATGTGAAATAATTCGGAGAGCCACACTCGAGCCCTGAAAGTGAAAGATATGGACTTCCTTGTCGAAGCCATCACCAGTGGCCCCTCTACAATCCAAGTCTATCATAAATAGTGTATGTGCGACGAAAATAAATGTATAATTAAGTGCGACGACGGACAAGGCAATCAATCGACAAGACGATGACAATATAATGAATACTGTCAAAACAGAAAGTTGTGTACCAGTTGTGATAGTCAAATTACTTTTGCAACGATGAAAAATGAAGTGACTATTTCCATACAAATTTTGTAAATGTGTACTTATAGCCTTAATTTTAAGAATCACCAAGATAGACTGAATCCATACAAACACTGATAGGAACACAGAACAAATTCACAATGATCCACCGTCAGTAATTACAAATTGAAACGTTAATTCTTTTATTATGGAATGAATATGAAATGAGACTTAATAACCTGTATGTTACATCCGAAAATTACAAATATTCCAATGGGCATGAGGATGAAAGTGATACCTTCGGTATTCCTTCCCTCCTCATGGGAGGCAGTGTAATATTAGTAATTTTCGCCTCACAAACATTAATATACGCTCAATAGTAAACGCCTGATGGCCTAAAGTTATCGAACAATTGTAAATTAAAAGAAATGAATCATCGGATAGCAGCGACAGAATCTATTATTCTTTATCTTTGCCGTTCTTGCGCGGTGCCAGTAAATCTATGTACATGTATCGAATAATGGTATAAAAAAGAATTCTGTTGTTTCAAGACAAATGAGGCTTTTGGCGCCTCACCTTTTACTGTTTGTATTCCATGAGAGGCGGACGCGTACTTGCTGCGTTCCACAACTGTATTTTATATTTGATGTGAAAATATTGAGTGAATATGCTAATTGTTATTTTTTCCAATCAGAAAAGATGTAGTTTCTTGTAACTGGTATCTAACAGACAGCATCAAGAGGACATTTTGACTGTTACGTATAAAGTATTTAACCACAATGGTCATCTATTGTAATTTAATATGAAAAGGTACGTAGCATTAAAAAAAAACGTGTGTTAGAGATAAGTGTGCTTATTTTCGTAGATTAACGTTGATGAGTCCATCTCCTTATTTACTTAACTGTTAATTATTTTGTGTTACTTCATCATCAGAAATTACGATCACGCTGATGGGCCGAACGCAGCATGAGGCAGAAGGAACATTATCGTTTTCCTATTATTTCTGAACCAACTTTTTTTAATTGTGTAGTGTTGCATTTCTTTTAAAGTCTATAAATCTTCTGGTCCCTTAGTGTTGTTCCGGGTATGACTGTATCGCGACTATAAAAATGCACAGAAATGGTAATGTTTCTTCCGAGCGATCTCAAATATATGTATCAATATGCTGCTCTTATTCAGGTATTTAATGGTCAACGTATGTTGTTATAATAGCGTAATAAATCCCTGATTCTGTTGCCAAGTGGCCCACCAAAATATTCACTTTTTCGACATTAAAAAAAGTAACAATTCTTTTTATTTTTTGTCCCCCAAGAACAACGCTACAAGTTCTCTATCCGAAGCTTCTAAAACAATTCGAGGACAGACAAAGAAAATTTTACTGTTGATTTAGATATATAGGCATTAATGGGAACTGACCTTGGAATATCTCAAATGTGTACCATAGGCGCTTTATCATTTCTTGTGTTACCAGTAGGATTTTTATAGTATACTAGCACCATGTGTTTAGTCATTTTCGTCCTGTTCACTTGTTTTCGTGTCTTGATTGTAAATCTCTTTTTATGTCGAATCCTACCTCTGTTAATCCCATGTTATATCGTACTCTGACACGAATTCAAATAATGTCCAGCACCAACTGTCGAAACTAACTGTAATACCATTTCCTGTACTTGGTTGGCTGTATGGGCACGTTCCAAAAGCCAAGAAATTAGAAAAAAATATAATAAAGTTACGGCTCTTGTACTGTCTGCTTTATTCAATTCACACACTTGCTGCGGGAACATGCAGGGATCAGGTAATGTTCTATCATTCTGCAATGCACTTGTATGGGCCTAAAACCTCCACTAGTCTGCTGGTAATTTGTGAACGGTGGAAAGCTCCCGGCAAACGCCAAATCCAACGTAAAGCAATTTTATTGCACTTTCAAGGTTTTCGTTTCAGTCAGTTCCGTATAACATGACCTTTACAAAAGATCTTCCGCAGATTTATAGTGTAATGCAGGTATAAGGGTGGCACACAATGCGAGAGTAACCTAACCACAGTGTGTGAAACCCGTGAGCGACGAGCTGGGTGTCTCTCTCTCTCTCTCTCTCTCTCTCTCTCTCTCTCTCTCTGTACGTCATTCGCACCGACTACAGGCTAATACACATTTATTTAAATGGAGACTGTATTTTCCAGAAAACATTCACTGAGGACACATTTTACATTGACGACGAAGCAATTGTGGAGCAAGTAGTACACTTAAGGAATAGAAAGGCAGTTTCAAGTTGAGACGCTTTTGAGTATGTCGCAAAAGCAACTGGTGCGAGGACTGGCGGCACCAGCACGGAGGCACGTGGCTGTGTGCCAGTCCACAAGCGGGCTACTGGTTATCCATCGGCACTTGGCTACAGGCGGTTCATACAGAACTCTGATGCACCGCTAGTCAACTGTAGGTATGAAACGTTTGCAACAGTCGTGCAAGGGCTCGTGCAATTTATTAGTTTAGTTTGAAAAGCCAATCAAATCTCTATGTAGATATTTTTTGCAGAGCAAAAGTACAGCGAGAGAACTACGACTTCATGTATGCGACTCATTTAAAAGATTTCTGGGACACTAAGAGCAATTACAAAGCGCCCGGAATAAAAGAACAGTTGACAAGCTGGTGTATATAAAGGGGGAAACATGTGAAGATGCTTCAGGAAAGTTCAGAAATGTAAAAAATCTACGCTACATACATTTACGGTTCACTGCTGCAGTTAAGCAGAAAATTGTAGCACCAGGACTGTCCTCTGTCAGCCGGACAGCTTCAGGTACGATACAACCTGTGTACCTGGCCGGAGATGCACCTACCACATTTATGAAATTTGTTCATCTCTCTCTCTCGTGCGCCCCCTTCTACGTTCCGGTACGTCAACAAATCGCGTCTGTCTCGAACACGCGCCATTTTTTCTGCGTGACACGAAACACAGCGCTCCGGCTAGCCGGCTCGCAGCGGGCGTTCTCCGCCGTCGTCGGGTGACGGCGGCAACACCTCGGGAACCGCCTGCGTCGTCCCCCTCACGCGGAAATGTTGCGGAGCCATACCGCAAAAAGGCCGCGTGTTGCATCCACATTGCTGCACTCTTACCGGAAAAACGGTTTCGGACGGACACACTGCCGTGAAATACGGGCCGTGGAAGCTTCCTCTGAACACCGAACGCTGCCCAGGGATAGTCCCGATACAAACTATCACGACAGTGACGCGTCCGCAACTGTGTACTCATTCGCACTACACAAGTCGGCAAATGTTACAACGATCTCTCTATAACTGGGTTTAAACGGCCAGTATCAAACAGTAACGACGACGCTACGATATTTTATATGCGCCCAAGAAAATATTAATTTACTTAATACGTATACGCGTAATTGATAGTCGGAATTAGAAATGATACCAGCGAGTACATAGATAATTCCTATTTCTCATCAGAGTACACGTGAAAGGTGAGTGGAACTGGATGAACGGGACAGGTCGCAAGCCCATACGCTAGTAAGGGAACTACAGGCTGAAGGTGAGAAGCGAGCCGGGACATTTCTCCGACTGACGAGCGGCGAGTGCGGTTTCTTTTAGACTCAGTTCGTAACGAGACAAAAGTGAGACGAGCAGTGACGGTTACCTGCCGCTTCATTGCGAAAGCTGGGACAACCTCACCTTACAATATTTAATCACTTCACAAGAACCGTCCATTTAAATGTACTGCTTTACACTAACAATTAGCACGTTTCACGTGATTCGTGCGGCTAGCTACAGTACCCGTGTTTGCACAATCGGTAGGATGATCAAAGAAGCAGCTGCGGGGATCTGAAAGCCGAGTATCTGCACGCAGTAATGTCAACATCTAAGCAAGCCATTTGACTGGAAAAGAAATAAAGCTCCCTATTTATAATGAATTCGAACGCCGGTAATTCCTCATCGTCATTTTTGAAAGTTACTGTTCTATATTCGCTTTGTCGAGTAATACGTGTTCATTACTCTTTCAGCTACGATCAAAATACAAAAAATTTACGGCTAAACATGCGTAACAGATTTCTGAAAACGCAGTTGCACTACATGAACTTCCTGAAAATAATTAAATCTTACTGAGAGTTCTTTCTCATCGAGAATGGCGGTTTGTTACTTTTCCAACAAAGCACATAGGACTGGCCACAGAGACGGCGCCTACTCGTCACCACAGATTTCGTCTACATTTATGGTGTATGCAGGGCTTGGCTTGAAAGGAAAAGCACAGAAGTGCGAGATAGAGATGGTCAAGCGTTTAGAAAAAAAAAACAGGATGCACTCTGCTACTGCAACTCTGTGACGTCTTTCTTATTGCAAGGTAAAGAATTTGATCAAAAAGCTACAAAACTGCTCTTACCTCACCGCGTGACAAAAATACACCACGTTCCGAGAATGTTGCATCTTTGCGCATCACCAGCTATACTCGCCAATATTTGGCGAAATGATACGTTACGCGCCAAACTCTGCGGTGAGAGAACCTTTCACGAATGTAGACCGAGTCTGCTTCGCTGTAGAAACTTTAAAGTAACTGTGTGTCGTTAAAATGAGGCGTTCGTAACGTGTGCAAGATACTGAGAAAATAAGTGCTACTTCGTTTTTACGACGAGTATCACCTCAGCAAGTGTGAATCAGTAACTGTACAGTAGTGAAGTATTCAGTTTTTTATACCGAGTTCTCGTGTACGCCTTCCAATCCTTTCCTGGAAGCGTGCTTGCAGTGCCACATGGTACACTGCTTTCTCTTGTCACGCCTTTTATGAAGATATTAAATACAATATATTGACCTTCACTTCGGTTTATTTGCAGTGCAAGTAACGTAAAATTTAAAGGAAAAATACTGTTTCACATACGAACCCAGCCCCGCGACCCTACGATTACCGTTCTGTACTACATACATCGTCCGACCCGCACCAAAAATACTGTTTTTTCTGAACGTTCGGTGATCTGGACCTCCCATCGCCGTCACTTTAATTTCTGGGCACGTTCTGCATACGTCACGTATCTGAACGAAATCTGATGTCTCTGTCGGTCCATTACGGCCGGGAGACAGTTCAATAAACGTTACCTACAGCCGTATACTTTACGTTATTTTATTTACTTTCGAACAACCAGTTTCGGCAATTCATTTTGCCATCTTCAGGCCCAATACGCATTTTTCGAACGAACGAGCTTATCGTATAGCGCTATAAAACTGGAGACCGTGAATCCCAATCGTCGTGCAACAGGTTCGACGAAAGCGTGACACCGACAACTGAAGTATACGGCTGTCGTGAAAGTTTATCGAATTGGAAAGTCGGTGAGCAGCCGGCGCGGTGCCCTTGTCATTGCGGCGGCAGATTTCGAGAGAAGCTGGAATTTCCCCCTCCGTCTCGGCGCGCTGCGCGGAAAAGCACGATGAGAGAACAAGCTCGACATACAGTGCGAGCTTTTTATAAATGTAAACGGTGGCGTAGAACTGTTCTTTTCGAAATGACAGATTCAAACTACGAATATATTTGCGTTGACTTTGGTTGCAATGGGTGAATATCTGGCAGAGGGGTCTTTTCTAACAGTCCTTTGTTTAAGGAGCTTCACCACTGAACTATTCTCCTGTCAAACGCCTCAGGAGAATTCCAGTTCCATGAATTATAGTCAGGGATGATACTTCCGCAGTTAAGTCTTTCTTGCTAAAGCCAGGCCCTTTTAGACGTCAACCAGTACCAGAGCGCGTTTTCAATTGCCGGCTCTAGTGAAAACAGCTTTGGCATCTTAGTTATCAGGTTAAGGGTATTCAGAAAGCCATTGCACTTTGATGCTGTGTCTGGGTTAAACCCTCCTGACTACATGCGCAGTTCATAACTTCTAACTGGTTCGAAACGAGTCCTCTTGTATGGCTAAGGGGATGCGTGACTGACGATTCGATAAACAGAGATCTCGTGCCAAATCCCCAGCGTGCTGAAGGTAATACAGAAAAGTTTGTTTTTCCTCTGCAACGAGGGAAACTAAATAACGCGGCAGCATCCCGAAAAGATGGGAGAGGGCGCTTTCAGGAACTGTTTCATTGCTATTAAAAGTGAACAGTGTTGTCAGCCAGCCAAGAGCTGCAAGCTTTCTGGCAATAATGGCTTTCGGGAGACAAACAAGGCCAAATCCTCCTGCGATTTTTGTCTTGTGTTTATCTACTTTCTCGGTTTCTTATATTATTCAGTTCATCATCGGTCTCACAATGGGAGCAAAATGAGGTTTAGCGTGTTTACTACCAATACCGACCCTGCTCTCAGTGTAGTTTAAATAAAATGAAATGCGATAATTCGCGAACTGTGTAGCTGTCTCTGAAATGCCCCGTAGAAAACAAAAATTCTTCTCCAACTACCTCCTGAGCTTCATTTCCTTCCTTATGCAGAGTCAATAAAAGAACCGCAAATTAACGCAAAACAATTATGGACTTATCGGCGTACCATAGAGAGCAATACAAATTTTTACGGCATTGTTATGCTATATGCTGAAAGTTTAAGCTATCCTCTGATTTATTTCCAAACATGTTATAGTTTCTTAAGGAAAGTCGTTGTCCTGCGTACGCTGTTTTAGTTTTTAAACAAACGCGATTAATCGCTATTAGCTAATTTTGCCACATTAGTCATTTTCTAGCTACCTGGTTGTCACACGACGGAAGTTACTGCAGCTTCAAGAAGAGAAATGAGCTAGAAATGCACGTAAAACCTTCTACGAACCGCCATGACGGCGAGAAACTGTGGTCACATATCTTGGACACATTTGTGTGAAGGAAGCTCGGTCTAACCGCATCTTTAACTCGCCTACGAAAGCGGTGGTGACTGGCACAACCTGGAAATAGATCACTATATAGCACAGTCCACATAAGAATATGTAAAAATATTAATTGAATGTGATATCACCGTCAACTGAAGTTACAAATTTCACAGATGTTAAATCCGTGTGTGAAGTCATGAACTGCAGCCCAGCCCTTATACGGGTCTGCCGCTGTTCCACCACACACCGCATTAAAATCCATTGGATCGCACTTCAAACAGACCGTCCTACCAGAAACACGCAACTTTACGAATCTTCCTGTCACATGCATTATACGATTCCCAGACGCGTGGGAATTCCTCTCTTTACAATGTGTCCGTACCTCCATCCGTAGTTTACCAAAGTATTTTGTCTTTTAGTTTCGCATATCTCTTATATAAACACTTCAATTACGAGATTTTCTGCGTAACAGTTCAGGCATACGTAGTAATAAGCTTTTCTTTTGTTTAAGCTTTTGTATATCTCTCTCGACACACTCTTGCATTTAAATTCGCTGAAATGGGTCATTTAATTTTCAGACATTGACAGTGTCATGTGAAATTTTATTTGAAATGCGAGCTAAAGAAGTTTAATGTGCTTTTGACTGGCACAGCGACAAATACCAGTCGTTCCGACGTGAAACCACGGTATTACTAATTTTTAAGTACCAGTAGCTTTGGCAAGAAATCACCGATGCCGTGGCAAGACAGACCTTGTACAGATGCAATCCATTTTATCTACAGGTTCGATGACATAATTAAGCAGACTGGTTCCAATGACAATGTACTTTGAGACTAACATTGATGTCAGGTCCAGCAAATTACCTATCACGAAACTCAGCTTTATTAACTTGATACAGTCGTTACAATATGCCTTCCTTGAACACCAGGGTCTCAGCTTCTAGATCTACCTGCATGCATTACGCAATAATTATCAAGATTGCTGGTAACACTTGTTAAATAATGTGGACTTCCCATTACTCAACAGGTAGAATACAGAACAGCTCCTACAAAATAACAAGAACTTTTGAAATGTAACAAGCTTTTGAATAACAGTAAGATCGACTCTCCCTCTAACATTAAGATAGCTAATGAGGGATTGGATACACTACCACGCGGAAGGGTAAGATACACGAGATGAGCTTTACACCGCCGCGTGGTTTGAGACGCTATGTCACTGATTGCGAGGCCCCTCCCGCCGGAGGATCGAGTTCTCCCTGGAGTACGGGTGTGTGTGTGTTGTTCTTAGCGTAAGTTGAAGTAGTGTGTTAGCCTAGGAATTCACACACTTTAACATTTTCTGAGCTTTACGCCATTCCTCTGACATACTGATTCGTGATACCCATTAAAGAAGTGCCGACAGAGCCGACACACACTGAGTAGAAGGAATGACAAATTCAGACTTCCAGCCAACCTTGTTAAATATGGGCAAAATAGTCGTGACCTAGATGTCCTGTACAAAACAATGAAACTGCCTAATATCTACTAAAAATTTAACAGTGCAAAACGCTTAAAACAGAAGTTTCTAACCTTGGGAAACAATGCTAACATTAACGAAATACTGGAATCCACTAACGCAAGCGAACCGTTGTTAAAACTGATTGGGAATCTGGAGGCAGCAAACTATTATGCCTAGTACAGTACGGCAGTATCATAAAAGAAGCAATATGTACCCATTTTGATAAGCATTTCATATCACCAACAGAAAATGCAATACCGGCTATTGACATCCACCAAGATTACCACATCGTATCACTCAAAACCGTGAAGTTCAAATTTGACGAGGTCAAGGAGAAATAAATAAGCAAGGTACTCTTAACATTAAAAAACAAATACTCGGATGGTATGTCGAGCCCTGAAGAAAATGCATGGAAGGAACCACCAATTTACCTCGAATTGTATTAAGGAAAACATCTTAGTAGCCTAAAAGTAAGCAGGTAAATCAGTGCGTAAGAGGCAAGTAACCTACAACAAGGCTTCAAACTACAGCCCATTATCATTGTTCCCTACCTTGGGCTTTCTGCTCATTTTACAAAAAAAAAAAAAAAAATGCAGCATGGCTTTAGGAAAGCCTGTAGACCATCCTGGATGAAGGAATGAGGAGAACAGGTATAATACTACATCTTTCCAAAGCCTCTAATTTAGTCAGTCGTGGGCTGCTCATGAACAAATTTAAGGCATACAACATCAAAGACTCGTCTATGCAGTCGCTGCCTACTACTACTACAACAATGTGAGAGTTCTTCCGCTCACATCTGGTAAGCTACGCTGATGACACCACCCTTTTACTTCACCAGCAAAGCTGAAATATTACAGTCGCTTGAAACTGAAGGAGTGACAGAAGCAATCACGTATTTTCTACATTGAAGCCTGAATCCTGAAGTCAGTCAAACTCTGCTACTAACATTAAAATAACTTGCTCTGATGACGATGAAATAATGTATGTGATATTACGTAAGAAGACAAAGGTAACTAATTTCTTTGAGTCCATCTGAACAAAAATCTTCGTAAGGTAAACCACATTTATTCTGTATGCGGAAAAATTAGCAGTAGCTTCCATCTGATAAGCGAATTGGCAAAAGCAGTTCCAGCTCAAACCTGAAACATGGAATCATTTCTTAATTACGGTATTTAAGCGTGGGGCTGCGTAGCAGTCCTACACCTGAATACAATGGTGGTATTTTAGAGAAGAGCAAAGAGGTTAATGCACATACCAGGGTCCGGAGAATCCTCGTGGGAAATCGTTGTCTGCCAAATATTTAACAATGTATTCCTTATATCTGTGTTAAGTTACTATAGTTCTTTGTGAATAGTAAAAACAGAGCATGCAAGTTCAGTGATATTCATAATTACGACACTAGAAGTAAAGGATGGCAAGTTCATGCAGAGGAGAAAATTAAATGTAACAACACACTATACATTAATGAGTATGAATGGTTCAACAAGCTGCCACACACTGTAAAAACCAGTGAAACAAACATGTTCCACAGGGAGTTAGCTTTCCTAGTAAACAGGCGTCTGCACTCAGTGAATTCTAAGCTGTAGGCCCTCGACTGCAGTATGTAATATAAAAAGATGAATGTATTATGTATCGCTACCGTATGTAAGTACTATTTATAAAAATTGATCCCTCAACTAACGCATGACGTTTCGAAAAGTGACCAGCTTATCGAAACTAGGTTAAAGTTACGTATTGGACACCTTCCCTCCCCTGAAATCGTGGCCATGGTGACAAGGATTTGTAGCACAGTCCTTAGTCTATGTTACGTTCTAAGATGGCAAAGCAAAGTAATGTGGAAGTAGGAAATATGGTTGTGGTAACATATTGACAAGACGCAAAGACTAATATATACATCTGTGCCATATAGAAAAATGGATGGAGGGGTCCAATACGCACCTTTTACGCAGAACTGTAGATAAATTTTAATATTTAGATGAAATCGTAATAAACAAATGAGAACGGAAAATGACAAAATAGAATAACTGAAGAAAGAAAAATACACTTCTAAAAAAACAATAAAAGACCTGTCTATATATGCTAAACAAACGCTATGAAACAGTTTCACAACCAGAAGTAACATATGCAGCTGAAAAATATTCAGAGCTAACAGCAGAAATGGACCGAGGACACAAAGAATAATTAGTAAACACACAAACAATAGCAAGTGAATGGGCAATCAAAAATTTACATACACCATACACAAAATCATTGGAGAATTGATCCAAATGAAACCATATAAAAAAAATAGAGCCATCAACGAGCACAATCAATAAGAACCGCGTATCATTTTCTGGACATCTCACGAGAACACCAGAGAACAGAATTTGTACAAAAGTAATAGAAAAGTTGTGGAACAGTAAGAGTAGTATTAAATGGCTCACATAAATTAAGGAAGATACAAGAATTCCAAATTTTAGAATTAAAAAAATTACGGGAAGACAGGCAAAGCAGAATGCAAACTGAGATCATGATAACTACGGCAAGACTCATCTCACAAGAAGAAAAAGTATCCGAAAGAATGGAGAAATATTGACCACACGGGTGACTAAAACATCGTTTGTGTAACAAATTTTAACACTTTGTACAACCACTGTGTTATTAATCGCCTTGTTGAATTATTACTGAACAGTTATTGCAGAAGACCGACAAATTCTATAAACCTTTGTAAATTTAATGGGGGTAGTTCAATGAAGTCTAAAATAATAGTAATAAAAACGAAATAGCCGATGAAGCCGGTCGAATATGGAAATAATTCGGGTAATCTCAAATTTTTGTGCAGTGGCAGAAGGGAGTGCAATGAGCAATGTACTAAACATTCTGACAGGGGGGAGGATGAAGGGGCGAGCGTGAGGAAGGGAGTGTAGTCAGCCTTTCTGTAGCAACACGAGAACAGACCACTAGCAGAAATGCGTACCATTAAAAAATTAAACAGCATGAAATACACTACAAAAATGTTGTATTCATTTTTCTTGTCTCTGTTTGCACGGAAAGAGCGAGAGAATGTTGAAAAATCTCGCGTGATGTGCAGGCCATGTAGCTTAGGTGTTTCGTGTAGGCCCATCTGACTGAGGTTAAAGCGCGGTATTGCCGGCACACTCCTCTACCCTACCCCCCCCCCCCCCCCCCCCCCCCATATCTTCGTTGTGTGGTGACAGACCGATCCGTTTCACAAAACGAGCTGTAGGTTAGGTTCCAAGGTCACAATTTGATAGAGAGCTGGCGTAATCGACGAATTTTAAAGGCAGATAGAGGTTGTGGTAACAAATGACCGGTAGCGAAACCCCGTGTTTATATCCGCTCCATACTGAAAAATGGAACAGGTTGCAGTAAGTAACATTTACCGGTAAAGAGGCAGTTCCCGTGCTTGGTTCACCGGAAGTCTAATTGTTCGTCTCGACTTGACGTACACCACTGTAGTACGTTGTGTAAGCTACCGTTTACAGTTTACACCCTGCGGACCCCGCAATATGCTAGGCGTCCGCGAAAGGGAGGGGCGGTTACAGGAGAGGCATTACAGAATTCTCAGTCGTTTACCACCGACTGCGCTTGAGAGGCTTAACAAAATCCAAATTATCAAGTCACTGTTTAAGCCGTAATATTTCCCATCACGGACGACAATGCTACAACTACGTTGTAGTAAGGATGTTCCTAACCTGACTAATTATCCGCTCAGGCGTAAGATTAAATTTTTTGATGGGTAGAAAATAAAGGTTCTGCCATATCTAAATCACGAAAATAAATTACTACTATTATTGTTACTATTATCATAAATACAGCAAGTTTCTAATACTGAGTAGTTCCAACATTTTTTCAAATACTAGCATTAATGAATGACATCATACTGGTAGTTATTAGTTTAATAAAACACTTACAAAAATGAAATACAATTTAACTTTCGTGATTTTAAACAAAATTGTTCAAAGAAAATTTGTATGGTTAGTCTCTAATGTGGCTGCTGATGTATGAGGTGGGGGGGAGAGGAGTTACTAACATCAGTTTGCATTCGTGGGTAACATAGTTCTGAGATGAATTCTTTGCTAATAGAAAGTCTGCACCCCAGATTCTAGTAACTACTCGAGACGGTGACATTTTCCTATCACTGGGTAATTCAGTCTATGGGGGCGATGATCAACGTCAGTGGAACGTTACGGCACCTCTCAGCATATCCGTGTCCAAACAAGTTGCGTTATGCAACCAGTGGCCACACAGCTGTCCAAACAAGTTACGATAGGTAATCAAAGTCCACGGAAGCACTCGAACGAGCGAGGTGGCGCAGTTGTTAGCACGCTGGACTCTCATTCAGGAGGACAACTGTTCAAACCCGCGTCCTGCCACCAAGTTTTAGGTTATCCGTGGTTTCCCGACATTGCTCCAGGCAAATGCCGGCATGATTCCTTTGAAAGGGCACGGCCGATTTCCTTCCCCATCCTTGACACAATCCGAGCTTGTGCTCCGTCTCTAATGATCTCTATGTCGGTGGGCCACTAAACCTAATCTTCCTTCCTTCCTTCCAGAAGAACTATTGCTCCTCTGTCGCATGCTTCGGGCAGAATAACAGTGAATGAATGAAAGAAGCGTGTTCAGGGCGGTAGGGCCGCTTGAAGTCTTCCAGTCTGCTGGCGCAACATTGCCAACCTCGTTGTAGTGAAAGAAGGGAACGAGAACCGTCAAAGAGAAGATAGGATTTCGGATGGCACTGCAACAGAAATGAACCATAGTCCTCCTTCGCTCTTATTTATTAGTGGCAAGACCGCGAAATTCGTAAGGGCAGTTTACATTTATTTCCGCGCTTGCGCTGTGATAAATTCGTTCGCCTTCCACATCCACACTACCCAGCGCGTACTGCCTCCTACGATACCCCTCCCCGCCGCCCGTGTGGCCGCGCGGTTGTAGGCGCTACAGTCTGGATCCGCGCGACCGCTACGGTCGCAGGTTCGAATCCTGCCTCGGGCATGGATGTGTGTGGTGTCCTTAGGTTAGTTAGGTTTAAGTAGTTCTAAGTTCTAGGGGACTGATGACCGCAGCACTTAAGTCCCATAGTGCTCAGATCCATTTGATACCCCTCCCCCCTCCACCGCGTTCGATCCGCCACTACATTTCATTGGGCTATAATGCCCTAAAATAAACATTGATGTCCGTTCCCTGCCTTTTCCCGAAAAGCTGAAAAAATATTAAGCCAGGTTTACTCTGTTTCGAAACTTCCGTTCTCTCAGCCTTCAACAGAGACCTTTGGAGTTGGATGGTTTAGAAATTGGAAGTCGAATGACGGAAAGAAAATCTCTAAACCAAAAATAAACAGCGCAGCCACTGCCAACTAAACAAACAAAAATATCAACCATTATCGAATCTGAACTGTCAAAAGAATATCTTAAAATGTACTTTGTTTTTTATACTAACTGTCCAAGAAAACGTTCGCAATGAACCCGCTATTAAGCGTCTCAGAAGGAAGTTTTAATGAGTGAGGAATCTAGACATTGCTCGATTTCCTTTTTTCTATTCATCACACGTTCAAAACATCAACTAATATGTGTACTCTGTCACTTGGGCTAAGAAATTTAGCTATTCCCAGAATTCCCATATTCCATTGGGAATTTGAAAACAGTGCAGACGACAATTTACAAGAAATATAAGTGAGTTCACTTACTGTGGCTGCTAGCTCCAACACCACCACCAGCAACAACATTCACTCCAAACACCACACTCCAAAGAAAAAAAAAAAAAAACTTCAGCAGCGAAACCAATCACTTCTATACTCCAGCACCTGAGTAAAGCAAGAAGAATGATTCACAGCTCTTCCTTCCGTCGGTCGTAGCCGTCAGCCTGATCGCGTGACTCGCCAGCAGCGCCTCTCGTGGCGCCTCACTCACCGACCGTCCGACAAATTGGCCGTGTGTCGGTGTTGTGACCGACCGACCGACTGGCGGACGAACTTTCACTGTGGGGCGCGTCGCACCACTCGACAGCCGACCCAACAGACTGTGTCGAGTGTAGCGCGATCGTGCCAACCGCCCTACTAAAATTCATGTTTTGACACAGGGCGCGAAATTGAATACTGTTCTAATATACGTGTCGATGTCCAAGGTGGATCAAGGTTTAAGGACAGAGGTTTTAAAGAAATTTGCTGATGTATGCGCAGCACGTGGTGCGAGGAGTATAGCTATGAAATGAAGCACTTATTTAATTTTTTAACGAACACATAAGGGTTTCTCTATGTGCATCACGACGTTAAGTCTGTCGGCCATCTTTACTTCTGTTTTTAGGTTTTATTTCCGATATTTACAGGAAATGGAATCTAAAAACCGAAATATCGACATTCCTTGGACGTTAATTCATAAAATGTACCTGCTTCATTGTTGTCAGTATTGAAAAAGTCGAGCCTATATCCACGCCATCTACTATGTAGAGCAGAGGGTGGGATAAATTTTTTTTACAATTCTAACAGTTGCTAAATGCTTCATTTCTAACGCATCTGTTGTACTTTTTAGATGACGCGCGCCGCCACCATGTGTAGTCTTTCTTCTTCGAATATAAAACGAGTCTCTGAGATTTGCAGGTTATCTTGTTTTAATTGATAATGTTTTTACGAACGTCTTTTGTTTTATTTATTTTGCCGTACCACGATGTATTTTCTCAGTCAATTATAAATGACGTTGCACATTTCAGAAATAATTTTAGTTAATAACTGTGGCGATAGAAAAGCACTGAATTTTACGTCTGCTGCCATTGGCGAGAAATCGTAATATACGTAGCTAACAGTCTCTCCTCGGAGTTTACAATCTCTCTCAGAACTGCATTATTTTTCCTTAAGAATGGTTTTAAGATGTTCAGCAGTTCCGAAATGCACGATTCACCCATTCATAAATAATACTAAAATTATCGGCTCCCAGCCTGAAGGTGGGTGGGTGAATTTCTGCCCTTGCGTTCGCCACTTTTTTTCCTTTTTACCTTTAAAACTGCGAAAGCAAACCGCGTTTTTGTTTCTGTGAAAAACCGAGCGGGATCTCGTAGGACATAAACTCAATGAACTAAAGATAAAATAAATTTCGACAATAGGCCCGCAATAGAATCTCTGATTGCAGTCGGTCGGGACGCGTGTAGGCTGTCACGGAATTGGTCTTCTGTCAGCCGACAAACTGGTGCGTGTGTAGGGGCCTCGTATACGCCTTAATCTACGCAAATATTGTTCGTTTATACTTGAAGCAATGACAAATGCGACTTCCCTGCTTTCCCACGCTGAGATGCCTCTGTTTCCTTTGCCTGGTCTCTGATGACAGCCAAAGCAGCCGGATAAATGTTTTCGTCCTGGCACAAATTTTAATTGTCCGCAGATCATGGTCGTGCGGTAGCATTCTCGCTTCCCACGCCCAGTTTCCCGGGTTCGATTCCAGGCGGGGTCAGGGATTTTCTCTGCCTCGTGATGTCTGGGTGTTGTGTGATGTCGTTAGGTTTAAGTAGTTCTAAGTTCTAGGGGACTGATGACCATAGATGTTAAGTCCGATAGTGCTCAGAGCCATTTGAACCATTTGAACAAATTTTAATTACTTCCGGATGAACGATGGAGAATCGTTCGCAAAGTATGGCGCACAGGTTCTTAGTGACACCAAGTTCCGTGGCCAAATTGTGGTATCCATAGATCTGGGCAAATATTAATTCCAATTTCGTAGTTGGAGGAGTAGGAGGTTAAAGTTTAGCGTCCTGTCTACAACGAGACGTAGCACAAGCTCGGACTATGGAAGGATGGAGTAGGATAGTCGGCCGTGCCCTATTAAAGGAACCATCCCGGCATTTGCAGTAACCAGTTTAGGCAAATCATGGAAAACCAATATCTGAATGGCTGGGCGCAGGTTTGAACTGTCAACCTACCGATTGCGAGTTCAGTGTCCTAACCAGTGCGTTATCTCGCACGATAATTTCGTAGTAGTTTCAAGAAACGGTTCTGAGGCTACAAGCAAACCGCGACAGAACGTGCTCAGCTGCCCAACCGAGCTTGTCTCAAACATTGCCAGTAATTCTCCAGTGGGTGTGTCCAGTGAGCTGTCGTAATGTCTCCATCGGTATACTACATACTTGGCAAGGTACAGTATCCAAATCCTTCAACGCTGCAGTCAGAAGCCCGTTATGAGATATCGGAATCTGCTGCTGCGAAATCTTGTTTTTCGAGCCCTTTCTCTCATTCAATTATTCTCAGAGACTCATTGTCAGTAAAGGACCCTACACATGCTCCGGTTTATCGTCCGAACGATAAACTGTGCGTGTGAAGATTGTTGGCCGACCGACCGACTAATTGTACTTGAGTAGGCTTGTCGGTCATAAGACCGACCGATGTTTCGTTGCGGTCGGTTGGTTAGGTACGACCAGCAAACAGCAGCAAGGCCCGCCCCACGGCCCCATTCCGCCTACAAATTACGTGGTGTGTAGTCTGTCGTGCAAACCGCAAGACAACAGTTCCTTTGCACTCACTACGCGCGGGATTTAATGCCGTCCAAATGCGGCTAACGTGACAGTGTGCGAGGCAGACGAAATTTTGATAACACAGTTTCTGGAAATTTTTCGAGACGTCTGTGGGACGCGTCGTGCGAGGAGTATAGCAATAGAGTTGCAAGAAATGAAGCGATTCTTTCAATTTTAACGAATCCATAATGGTCTCATGTATCAACCAGAGAAAATAAAAGATACACACCTTTGTGAATAACTGTCAGTCGTCTGTCTGTTTGAAATTAAGTCTGAAAACCAAAATAGACACAGATTAGATTTTTATTTCATTCCCGATACGTATCGAAATTAGAACCAAAAATTCGAATTATAGACAATCGGCGGACTTTTATTCATGAAATACCCTCGGTTCGAAGTGTTACAAAAATCCAACATATCGCCATCCCTCCTGCTTTGACTGGCAAACTGAAGGGCTTTCCCCAAGTTCTAACAGCTGCTGAGTGCTTCATTTTTTATAAATACGTTGCTGAATTTATTACATAATGTGCGCCGCTCCTATTTGCAGTGTACCTTCTTATAATTTGAAATGAGTTTCTTGAACTTACAGGGGATATCATTAATATTACATAAGTACATAAGTTGATAAAGTTTCCACGAACATAATTTATTTAATTTTCGTTTTGATCTTGCTTTATCACGACATTTGTTCTCAGGCAACTATGAATCACCTCGCAGGATTCCAGAATCGTTTCAGATAATAACTGTGGGGGCCACTCGCGCTGCATCTGAGGTCCACGTAACTTCCGCCAGTGGCCAGAAATCGTGATGTACCTTTCGTTTGACGACGTTAAGAAGCTCCGAAAAGCATTTTTCATCCAATCTTAAATAACTCCGAAAATCTTCGTGTCCCAGCTCCATAAGTAACACAGCGTAGGTGCATTTCATGCATTGCATTATCCATTTGTTTGCCCACAGCTTTTATCATGGCTTTTTTCTGGTCTTGTTAGTTCGAAAACAGCCAAGGCACATCCGAATTCTTTTCCTGTTGGATACTAAGCGGTATCTCATAGAACAGAACGTCACAACCAGCGCTAGGAGCCGGGCGGCGCACAAGTAATTGAGTGTAGTCGGCCAGAACGTGCGTTGTGTAGACCACCCTGAAATCTGTCTGTCGGTCGATAAAGTGTGTGTGTGTGGAGAAAAACGTTTAAAGAACTGTGGCTCAGGTTTAAAAGAAAAGTTGACCAAGCATTTGATCGATATGTAGGTAGTAGAACATTTGATGATCGGGCAGGCTAGTCCTGCATGGCCGAGTAGTCGAGCACAGAATGCGAGCCGTGCTGAGCACAGCCTACCCGCACATCCTGCCCGCACTGTTTGCAGTGGCCGAGCGTAGAGGCCGTGGCCGAGTCCCACACAATGTTTGACTCCAAAAATGTTAAACGCGTCTTTATCCCTGCGCGATTACCTCTAGCACAGGCTTCTCATTCGTGGTGTGTTCGTAATCACGCAGAGTGAGGAAGTGCAGTAACAAGTAATACTGAAACCAATGCGTAAACGTAGAAGAAATAGGAGAGTCTAAAAAGCGAATTAAGGAATAAATATCTGTTGTAAACAAAAACAGAAAGTCTACAGAATATGTGTCGTGCGTAAACTGATCGACGTTACTGTGTTTCTAGTCGAGAACAACTCATTTAAACAAATACTGTTGTAAGACATCCCACTCTGATACATCTTCAGAAATGTAGGTGGTAGTAAAAAACAACAGCGAAGTTTGTTGCAATGTGTGCGAAAGAGATGACACCTTTCAGACGTTAGAGGTGTTTCTGATGAAGGTTTCAAACAAATAGACCAAGAATTAATTCATATGAGTGCACTTTATCGAGAAGTCAGCGTTTCAGACGTTATGTCAACTATTTCTGCTGTAAGTAGACAAGTCAAAGAAGGGGCTTCTTGCAGTCCGAAACCGAATAAGGCCTTCTGCTATTAAGCAAGTTATTAATAAGAAATTGTCTACGACAGTTGATATGCGGACTGGTTCGTATAAAAGGTGCATTACTTGACACTTACAGCATATTACATAAACACAGATTGGTCTCTTTTCAATAATGTTTTATTTATAACCGAATTCCCGGACGTTAAGCTGACGGACGTTAATACTATGAAAGACCCGCAAGAGAGGATGACTGATACGAAAATTTCGCCAGACATGTTGCATAGTTTTGTTTTTGTCTCCGACCAGGGTCCCAATACATTAAGAACTTTGGAAAATCACGAAAGCCTCCTCTGTAGTGCTCATTGTACAACAGCACTCAGCCACATTTGCGATGTTAAATGATAGAAAGAAAAGTTTCTTCTGTTCGTGCTTGGAGCCAAAGTTCCGCACACGCTGGAACAGTTTGTGCACTATGCTAGAGTCCGTGCACACACTGTGTTATGAATTTGCTGCTTTAGTGAAGGATAAGAATTACACTTACAGATTACAGGGGTATGAGAATGAAGCCCCTCGTGAACCATGGACCTTGCCGTCGGTGGGGAGTCTTGCGTGCCTCAGCGGTACAGATGACCGTACCGTAGGTGCAACCACAACGGATGGGTATCTGTTGAGAGGCCAGACAAACGTGTGGTTCCTGAAGAGGGGCAGCAGCCTCTTCAGTAGTTGCAGGGGCAACAGTCTGGATGATTGACTGATCTGGCCTTGTAACATTAACCAAAACGGCCTTGCTGAGCTGGTACTGTGAACCGCTGAAAGCAAGGGGAAACTACAGCCGTAATTTTTCCCGAGGACATGCAGCTTTACTGTATGGTTAAATGATGATGGCGTCCTCTTGGGTAAAATATTCCGGAGATACAATAGTCCCTCATTCGAAGGTCCGGGCGGGGACTACTGAAGAGGACGTCGTTATCAGAAGAAAGGAAACTGCCTTCTACGGATCGGAGCGTTCAATGTCAGATCCCTTAATAGGGCAGGTAGATTAGAAAATTTAAAAAGGAAGAGGTTTAAGTTAGCTATAGTGGGAATTAGTGATGTTCGGTGGCAGGAGGAACCAGACTTTTGGTCAGGTGAATACAGGGTTATGAATACAAAATCAGATAGGGGTAATGCAGGGGTAGGTTTAATAATGAATATAAAATAGGAGTGCGGGTAAGCTACTACAAACAGCATAGTGAACGCATTATTGTGGCCAAGATAGATACGAAGCCCACGCCTACTATAGTAGTACAAGTTTATAAGCCAACTAGCTCTGCAGATGATGAAGAACTTGATGAAATATATGATGAGATAAACGAAATTATTCAATTAGTGAAGGGAGACGAAAATTTAAAAGTCATGGGTGACTGGAATTCGATAGTAGGAAAAGGAAGAGAAGGAAACGTGGTAGGTGAATGTGGAGTGGGGGTAAGAAATAAAAAAGGAAGCCGCCTGGTAGAATTTTGCACAGAGCATAACTTAATCATAGCTAACACTTGGTTCAAGAATCATAAAAGAAGGTTGTACACATGGAAGAAGCCTGGAGATACTAGGAGGTATCAGATGGATTATACAATGGTAAGACAGAGATTTAGGAGCCAGGTTTTAAATTGTAAAACATTTCCAGGGGCAGATGTGGATTCTGACCACAATCCATTGGTTATGAACTGTAGATTAAAACTGAAGAAACTGCAACAAGTTGGGAATTTAAGGAGATGGGACCTGGATAAACAGAGTTTCAGGAAGAGCATAAGAGAACAATTGACAGGAATGGGGGAAAGAAATATAGTAGAAGAAGAATGGGTAGATTTGAGGGATGAAGTAGTGAAGGCAGCAGAGGATCAAGTAGGTAATAAGACTAGGGCTAGTAGAAATCTTTCTGTAACAGAAGAAGTATTGAATTTAATTGATAAGAGGAGGAAATATAAAAATGCAGTAAATGAAGCAGGCAAAAAGGAATACAAACGTCTAAAAAATGAGATCGACAGGAAGTGCAAAAGTGCTAAGCAGGCATGGCTAGAGGACAAATGTAAGGATGTAGAGGCTTACCTTGCTAGAGGTAAGATAAGTACTGCCTACAGCAAAATTAAAGAGACCTTTGGAAAAAAGGGAACCACTTGTATGAATATCAAGAGCTCAGATGGAAACCCAGTTCTAAGCAACGAAGGGAAAGCAGAAAGGTGGAAGGAGTATATAGAGGGCCTATACAAGGGCGATGTACTTGGCAATATTATGGAAATGGAAGAGGATGTAGACGAAGCTGAAGTTGGAGATATGATACTGCGTGAAGAGTTCGACAGAGCACTGAAAGACCTGAGCCGAAACAAGGCACCGATAGTCGACAACATTCCATTAGAACTACTGACAGCCTTGGGAGAGCCAGTCCTGACAAAACTCTACCGTCTGGTGAGCAAGATGTATGAGACAGGCGAAATATCCTCAGACTTCAAGAAGAATATAATAATTCCAATCCCAAAGAAAGCAGTTGTTGACAGATGTGAAAATTACCGACTATCAGTTTAATCGGTCACAGCTGCAAAATACTAACACAAATTCCTTAGAGACGAATGGAAAACCTACTAGATGCCGACCTCGGGGAAGACAGTTTTAATTCCGTAGAAATATTGCAATACGTGAGGCAATACTGACTTTACGACTTATCTTAGAAGAAACATTAAGGAAAGGCAAACCTACGTTTCTAGCATTTGTTGACTTTGAGAAAGCGTAGGACAATGTTGACTGTAACACTCTCTTTCAATTTCTGAAGGTGGAAGGGGTAAAATAAAGGGAGTGAAAGACTATTTACAATTCGTACAGAAAGCAGATGTCAGTTACAAGAGTCGAGGGGCATGAAAGGGAAGCAGTGGTTGGAAAGGGAGTGAGACAGGGTTGTAGCCTCTCCCCAATGCTATTCAATCTGTATATTGAGCAAGCAGTAAAGGAAACAAAAGAAAAGTTCGGAATAGGTATTAAAATCCATGGAGAAGAAATAAAAACTTTGAGGTCCGCTGATGACATTATAATTCTGTCAGAGACAGCAAAGGACTTGGAAGAGCAGTTGAACGGAATGGACAGTGTCTTGAAAGGAGGGTATAAGACGAACATCAAGGAAAGCAAAACAAGGATAAAGGAATGTAGCCGAATGAAATCGGGTGATGCTGAGATAATTAGTTTAGGAAATGAGATGCTTAAAGTAGTAAATGAGTTTTGCTATTTGGGGAGCAAAACGATGGTCGAAGTAGAGAGGATATAAAACGTAGACCGGCAATGTCAAGAAAAGGATTGCTGAAGAAGAAAAATTTATTAACATCAAGTATAGATTTAAGTGTCAGGAAGTCATTTCTCAAAGTACTTGTATGGAGTGTAGCCATGTATGGAAGTGAAACATGGACGATAATTAGTTTGGACAAGAAGAAAATAGAAGCTATCGAAATGTGGTACTATAGGAGATTGCTGAAGATTATATGGGTAGATCACATAACTAATGAAGAGATGTTGAATAGAATTGGGGAGAAGAGGAGTTTGTGGCACAACTTGACAAGAAGAAGGGACCGGTTGGTAGGACATGTTCTGAGGCATCAAGGGATCGCAAATTTAGCATTGGAGGGCAGCGTGGAGGGTAAAAATCGTAGACAGAGACCAAGAGATGAATACACTAAGCAGATTCAGATGGGTGTAGGTTGCAGAAGGTACTGGGAGATGAAGAAGCTTGCACAGGATAGAGTAGCATGGAGAGCTGCATCAAACCAGTCTCAGGACTGAAGACCACAACAACAACAACGAGAATCAATTTGCAGGAAGTATTGCAGAAGGCACATATGAATTAGAAGGCAAAAAGTAATCTACAATCCAGTTAGTTCTTCTTTGCTTTTACAAACTGCAGAAAATCTGCAGCGTCAAAGAAGTGAATGTGAGGTAGCTGAATTACTGCAGTTACAAGTTCTGTTTCATCACGATACGACGAAAAAATAGATTCGTAATTAACTAGTGCAGCTGATTATTTGGCAGACATGTATTTCTTAAGAAGAGGAACAAGGGATTAAAAATGAGGTCCTGACTTTTCACGTCCAACCGTAAAATTGCTACATTCGTTTTGCTGTGTTATGTTGCCTCAATATGTTTGACACAAATGAAAAATACGAACTTCTTGGCACTGTGTGACGAATGTGTGGAAGCAGTTCAGGTGCAACATGCAACAATAAACGTAGTCATTTTGTGTAGTTGGTGTATAGTCTCTCGTAGCGAAACGAAGAAGAGGGCGCAAATTAAAGTACAGATGCTCCCAGAGTCACAGAGTCAGGCAGCAGTAGCCGCTCGCGAAACAAGCAGCGAATTTTATATCATCATCTGTGTGTTTTAATAGTTTACTTTCCTGTGATTCTGGGTGTTTATCTAATATTTAATAGGCACAGTTCTCGTGTTTTCGTTTGCGTCGGAAAGCAAATCGATTTTGTGACATATTACAAGTTCCTAATCGGGGGCGAATTATTTAGTTTCACCTGAGTGCATCGGTAGTTATGTTTTTGAATCTCTGCGTGTTAATCTAATTTATTAGACAGAGTTGCTGCGTTTTCGTCTGGGTCTACAGTAGAGTTGCGCAGCACGTGTCGATAGTCCGTTTATGTGCATACTTAAATTTTCCACAGTCTTTAGTATGGACAGGGACTACGATTGTTCTGTGCGGATGTGAGCCGATTTGGCGACACTTAGCTCTGTGACGGCTCTTCGGTTACACAGCCTGAGGCAGCAGTGGATGGGCGCCACTGTTGAGGGCCGGCCGTGGGGATCCGACGGACGTCCAGGCGAGTCCTCCCATCGGTCCTCCCCGGTGGACAGCCCAGTTACTGCTCGCACTGAGGTCGATCCCTCACCTGTGGTCGAGTGGGAGGTCGCCCCGGGCTAGCAGGCCTCACGTAAGGCCTGCCCGGTCTGTCTGACAAACAGGTTCCACGTGCTGTCTGTCGCTGAGCCACATGCTGTCGCCTGTCCTGTTTCAGAGGAAACCTCTCGGCCTGCAAGATCTGGTGGGATTGTTGGTAGTTGCGAGCTCCGACGGTATGATCGTTATGGGGCCCCTCGGGGACATGGCTGCCATGAAGGGAAAGAAAACCAATGTGCACTCAGTGTGCAAACCGGGTGGAGTCAATCCAGATGTGGAATGGGTCCTCCTGGATGTACAGGGTGCAGCCAACTGCAGGTGGTGGCTCACGTCGGTACCAATGATGTGTGTCACTTTGGATCAGAAGAGATTCTCTCTTGTTTCGGCTAACAAAAATGGTAAAGGTTGCCAGTCTTGCTTACAAGGTGAAAGCAGAGCTGACCATCTGCAGCATAGTCGATAGGACAGATTGCAGACATCTGGTACAGAGTTGAGTGAAGGGTCTCAATCAGAGGCTCAGACGGTTCTGCGACGGTTCATCGACTTGCGCCGGATGGTGGTTGAGTTTCTGGTTCTACTTCAGGTGCTCGCTATACGCAGGAGGCGGCTACACAGGTAGCAGGGGCTGTGTGGCGTGGACTGGGCGGTTTTTTCGGCTAGAGGGTCTCGGGAAAACACAAGACGGCTTCAGTCACAAAGGGTGCAGGCCGAACACAGGGGGAACGTAGATACAGGAACCATCAGTATAACAGTTGTAATTTGTTGGGAAAGTACCAGAGCTCCAAGCACTAATAGAAAGCACTGATGCTGAAATCGTTATAGGCACTGAAAGCTGGCTAAAGCCGGAGATAAGCTAGGCCGAAATTTTTGCGAAGAACCTAACGGTGATCCGAAAGGATAGGCTAAACACGGTTGGCGGTGGCGTGTTTGTTACTGTTAGAAGTAGTTTATCTTGTCTCGAAATTGAAGTAGATACTTCCTCTGCGTTAGTATGGGCGGAGGTCATTGTTGGCAACCGGAATAAAATAATAATTGGGTTCTTTTGCCGACCTCCCAATTCAGATGATTCAGTTGCTGAAACGTTCACAGAAAACTTGAGTCTGATTTCAAACACGTACCTGACTCTACGACTACAGTCGGAGGTGACTTTAATTTGCCATCGATATGTTGGCGGAAATACATGTTTCATTCCGGAGGTACGCATAAAACATCATCCGAAATTGTGCTAAACGCATTCTCTGAAAATTATCTCGAGCAGCTAGTTCATGAGCCCTCGCGAATAGTAAACGGTTGTGAAAACACACTTGACATTTTAGCAACAAATCATCCTGAGTTAATAACGAGCATCAAAACTGATACACGGATTAGTGAACACAGGGTTGTCGTAGCGAGACTGAATATTGTAACCCCCAAAACCTTCAGAAATAAAGAAAGATAACCTATTCAGAAAATCAGATAAAAATTCACTTGCCGCCTTTATGAGGGACAATCTCCACTCCTTCCAAATTAATGATGTAAGTGTAGACTAGGTGTGGCTTAAATTCAAAGAAATAGTATCGGCAGCAATTGAGAGATTTATACCAAATAAATTAACAAACGTCGGAGCTGATCCTCCTTGGTACACTAAACGGGTCAGAACATTGTTGCAGAAGCAACGAAACAAACATGCCAAATTTAAACAGATGCAAAATCCCCAGGACTGGCGATCTTTTACAGAAGCTCGAAATTTAGCGCGGACTTCAATGCCTATAACGAAACTTTGTCTCGAATCCTGGCAGAAAATCCAAAGGCATTCTGGTCGTATGTGAGGTATGTTAGCGGCAAGAAACAATCAATGCCTTCTCTGCGCGATAGCAATGGAGATACTATCGAAGACAGTGCTGCGAAAGCAGAGTTACTAAACACTGCCTTCACAAAAGAAGACGAAGTAAATATTCCAGAATTCGAATCAGGAACAGCTGCCAACGTGAGTAATGTAGAAGTAAATATCCTCGGAGTAATTAAGGAACTTAAATCACTTAATAAAACAAGTCTTCTGGTCCAGACTGTATATCAATTAGGTTCCTTTCAGAGACTGCTGATGCATTAGCTTCATACCTGACAATCATATACAACCGTTCGCTCGACGTAAGATCCGTACCCAAAGACTGGAAAGTAGCACAGGTCACACCAATATTCAAGAAAGGTACTAGGAGTAACACATTAGATCACAGGCCCATGTCGTTAACGTCGATATGCAGCACGATTTTGAAACATATATTGTGTTCAAACACTATGAATTACCTCTAAGAAAACAGTGTATTGACACACAGTCAAGATGGGTTTAGAAAACACCGTTCTTGTGAAACACAGCGAAACACATGCGAATAGCATGAAGTGTTGAGTGGTACTGACAAGGGATTTCAGATCGATTCCGTATTTCTGGATTTCCAGAAGGCTTTTGACACTGTACCACACAAGCGGCTTACAGTGATATTGCCTGCTTATGGAATATCGTCTCAATTATGTGACTGCATTGGTGACTTGGTGTGAGAGAGGTCACAGTACATAGTAACTGACGGAAAGTCATCGAGTAAAACAGAAGTGATGGCGTTCCCCTAGGTAGTGTTATATGCCCTTTGCTATTCCTTATCTATATAAACGATTTTTGAGACAATCTGAGCAGCCGTCTTCGGTTGTTGCAGGTGACGCTGTCGTTTATCGACTAATAAAGTCATCATAATATCAAAACAAACCGCAAAATGATTTAGAAAATATATCTGAATGCTGCGAAAATTGGCAGTTGTCCCTAAATAACGGAGTGTGAGGTCATCCACATGAGGGCTAAAAGGAATCCATTAAACTTTGATTTCACGGTAGACCAGTCAAATATAAAGGCCGTAAATTCAACTAAATACCTAAGAATTACAACTACAAGGAACTGAAATTGGAAGGAACACATAGAAAATGTTGTGGGGAAGGCTAACCAAAGACTGCGTTTTATTGGCAGGACACTGAGAAAATTTAACAGATCTACTAAGGAGAGTGCCTACACTACGCTTGTCCGTCCTCTTTTAGAATAGTGCTGCTTGCATCACTCATATAAAATGTTCGTTAGTAACGGAGAACGCCTCTTACAGGGAAACCAACACATATCAGCCGTGTTTGACATGCGAAATTATGCCGTCACTAACTCTATAAATAGGACATCTGTCTATCAGATGTATATACATGGGGATTCAGTACCTCACAAATACGTGTCTCTAACTTTTCAATCAGCGTAGTTATGAAACTGAAGACTCGATTTTATGACCAAGATGTGGCAGATGAATTGAGTGCGTCGCATATGTCTTGGTCCGCCTAGAGGAAAGTGCCGAAACAGGATGGGCATCACTCAACTAGACGTTTACTCTGCAGCAGACGTTTGCTTGGCATAAATCCCACTAGGCACACTGCACAGATACGCCAATTCACTCATTATAGTAACATTAGATTGGTAATCAGTTTATTTTAAAGTTCTACTGATAAAAAACCTATTTTGTGGAGTTCTGAGTGAGATATAGTATATTAAATTTTTGGTTTTATCACACAATAATCCATTAGAGGCGCTGAGAACCATAAAGCACATCAACGTCAACTGGAGACTAGCGTTTACTCACGCTATGGTGGGTCAGGTTTACCTGTTCTGTAGGCCCACATTACACTGTATCTGAACATCCGCTAAAATCTGTCTCGCTGGTTCCTCTGATATTCACTTAACTTTGGAGGCCGAGGACATTGTGCTTTTGGCCCCCGTGGCTTTCAGCGCCTCATTTGTATTCTGGTGAAGTGACCTTGCTGGTAGGTAGCACTTCTTGACTTTAATAATTTCCGCAAACGGTTCTTTGTATTTGGTTGTTTACTGTGCAGGAATCGGCTTTCCTGTGCAGTGTCAACATTAACTCTTTGATGAAACTGTATTAAGCGCTAACAGAAAAAAAAATTACTAGGAAAAGTTAGCCGCAAAGGAAGTGGGGCCTCTCTGACCACATTAGGGATCTAGTACAATTTTACGAAGAAATAAGAAAAGAACGACAACTCCTACTCACAGAAAATGGCGGAACGGAGAGTAGCGAAAGCCTAAACATTATTTCGTTCTTATCATAAACTGTACTTTATTGCGTACAAAACAACAAAATTCCACAGAAACTGTTCCTTCTTTTTTTCAGACATGTTATGCACATTATTATTATTATTATTATTATTAATATTATTATTATGGTCAGCAACGGAAGTTGTATAGATATGTTGATAAGCATAACTGTTGTACAGCAGGCACTATTAATTTCGCGCTGGTCCCGGCGGAGGTTCGAGTCCTCCCTCGGGCATGGGTGTGTGTGTTTGTCCTTAGGATAATTTAGGTTAAGCAGTGTGTAAGCTTAGGGACTGATGACCTTAGCAGTTAAGTCCCATATCGTTTCACACACACATTAATTTCGTACTCTCATATTTCTCTGAATTTCAAAATTTGTGAACTTCCAGAATGTACACCAACGAGCCGAAACTGATCAAGAGATTCCGGTACTATGATATAATGAAGATACAGATACTCGAGAAGAACTTTGTGCTTATTTTATATCGCGCATGCAAGAAAGATGAATTAGTTGGGGCAGCACTGGATGGTGCAGTGGGAAGCGTACCCACGACAGTTGTGTTGGACACAGATGCAGGTGTTAACGTCCATGACGCGCATTGTTTTAAAATTGTAATCAGTGAAACTCGTGTACGGACAATGCCACTCCAAAACTGTACAGTCTCATGTGCTATTGGCGCCAAGGGGCAATTAGTTGGGTGACTGTGGAATGTGAGGGCGGAAGAGTAGCATGTACAGCCCGCGCACAATACGGTAGCCGAAGCGCGGTGACCAGTTTTCGTCCTAAGTGGTGGGAAAGTTCATTCGTTTGTTCCGAAGGGGTTGTCCACTGTCTTTGTCTCTTTACGTCGGCGAAACAGAATAGAGGCGTACCGATTTTACTTAAGCTATTCGGTAAAAAAGTTCATTTTTGCGTTACTTATAGCTTATAATTGTGTCAGCTTCATGATAATGTGCACATCATTCGTTGATGGTCATAGTTATGGTGATATTTGCACGGAAGTAAGACACTGCGCGAATTACGAAAAAGTCGCTACGATTTTACATTTGGTAGATATTACGTTATATGTTTCGCTGTATTAAATTTAGCTAAAGTACTGAATTTGTCTTTAGACTTAGGAGTTGGTCTCCATCTGTCATTGATCTCGAAAAAGTTGATCTGACATAGCACACTCACTTACGACCCGCTAGCAATAAAGCCAGGGCATAATATGGGCAACATTCCTCATATTTCCTAAACGGTTTGAGATATCGAAATGAGATTTTGGCAAATGACAGCACGCGAAGAGGAGACTATTTTTCCATACGGTTGTCAGGCAGAACTGCATCATTTACCGTGTTATGCCACTAACCACAGACGCAATTTTTAAGGGCCATCGATAGCTGGTGAAAGGAGAAATGCTACAGGTTTTGAAACAATATAAGTGAAGATATTACTTGTTTATTTTTGTACCGAGGCTGTGCTTTTTCGTAAGCTACTGACTTTCCTGTTCCTCACTTCCTTAACAAACTTCGTAAAACTCTGTTTGAGAACACAGGGTAGCGAGATGAAACTGTAAGCTCTGCCGTGTTTTAGGAAAAGAAGCAAAAGTTAAATGTGTCAGTTTTACTCAAAATTCGCCACTCGTGACGCTTCTCTGATTGTTACAAATCGTTAACAAGCCAGGCGAAAACAAATTCCGCTGTGGCCATCTGAGTACTGGGGGCCGAGAGGGCGTCGGCAGTGCATTTCCTGCGAGTCTGTCTTTGGCCTCCTATCTGATAGGCTCCCTCACTCTGGCGTCTGTTATTGTTCTCGCAACCTCTTTGCCGCCTGGAGTGCTGGCGCCTTCTTACGCAAGCAGAATTTAATTTTTTCATATATTTTGCTCAAGTTTCTCGTCTACAGACGTTTGTCCCGCCCGTCACGTAAGTATACGGCAGTGACTAATTTTCTTTGCTGTGACATACTGGGAAAGCTTTGCTTAATAGTTACCTCCTGCAATATTTTCGTGCACTATAAATTCATAGAAAGAATGTGTGTGAGAGAGAAAAGCTTCAATTCCTTCAGTCTTTTCATCATCTGTGGAGGGAACGCTTATGTGTGTTGAAAGCAGGAAGGGTTGCACGTGACGGAGGGGGTATCGCGTTAGGCCTGCGAGGAAGACTACGAAAATAACGCAGAATAATGTCGAATGCAAACAGATTCTGTTAGGGCAAGAATTTCCGTGCATACGAGCTGAGACATCGAGAATGTGAGCGTTAACTGTTTCTTGGACAATACACAATTTCAACAAGGTCGACTCGGTTCTTATTTTTACATAGTCATGCGACATCAGTATAATGTTGACAACATTGTCAGATGCTCTTCCAATGATCGCCCCCGTCTGTGCTTAGACAGTTATCTATTTCCAAACATGGAGAATGGCGATTAAGGGTGTTTTGGCAAGCGTGCACATGTGCACGGGCCACCTTGCAGCGTCTCTGCTTTGAAAATAGGGCTTCGCGCCCGTATGATGGCATCATCAAATGTGCCTAGGTGATGACGTATTTGGAGGGGAATTTCTCAGGTGTGTCAAGTATGATGGGGATGCCACCACCTCATGCGTGCAGGACCCGAACGGACGTCTGCGTGCGGTCTGGCAGCCACGCGACTTCGGCGGGAGTGCCCGGCTGCGGCCGGGGTGGTGTCGGGTCCAGGGGGGCAGCGGCGTCCACGTGTTCTGTTTAATCGCGGCCAGATTTCTGTTGCACAGTCTGTATCGTCAGTACGAGCTTGACCCTGTGACGTCAGTAGCGCATGTCGGACATGTCCCGTTAGAATGGCGACAGAGACGAAGCGGTTGAACAGGTGACGTCAGGGGCGACAGCGCCCTCTGGTGCCAGTACTGTATACTAGGTCAGTTGGAGTCTGGATCTCGTGGTGGAGACACTGCCTGCAAAATAAAAAGCACAGGCAGAGTCGTTTTATCACCATTTACACCCACCATCTAGGGTTACGTCATGCGTTGTGCACGTTAGTACACGTCAGTGCACATTAGTGTACATTAGCCTGACAACATGGGTGGGTAAGGGTAAGTGGTGTCCTGGCGAACACACTGGGTGGTGCAGCTGTCTATAGTTGTTTAAATAAAGACTGGTGCATGATTTAGATAGTTGATGATTAGGAAGCATGTTTGCAGAGCGATTTAGATGGATTATTATTTTGACAATTTGCGAGTTGTTTGGCAATCTGGACGTAAATTATTGCATTATTTACGAGTGATTTGTATGTCTGTAGGCTGTGAATGCGTTATTTTGACGGTTTACAATTAGCAGGCGTGTGTGTAGAGCATTATACCTGAGTTACTTAGGAGTAGTTTGCAGGTCTCCAAGAAATGCAGCATGTCAGAGCGTGTGTTCTGTATCACTGTGATAAATATACTCCATCACTAAGTAAATTGCTCTAAAATAAATAAAGTACACTGCTTCCTCTCTCCGCCAGCCCAGTGCAGGCTGAGTCCTTTTCCCACCAATCCGTAGGGAGAGATGTTGGTCGGGTGACTAAGGTCAGTGGAGGTGAGCTTTGTTTCCCGCAGTTTTCTTAGGTTGACAGCGAAACCCCAAGTCAACTCTCTTTACTGCCAAAATTCAAACTTGGCGCCAGTTTGTAGGAGTAGGTGGCGGTCGGGTGACTGAGGTTAGTACAAGTGTCTTTCTTTCTCGCGATTTTCTTAGCTTAGTAGAGATAACTGTGGTGTGGTGCATGATCCTGTTGTAATTTGAACTTGCCGCCATTTTCTGGGGAAGGGGAGTTAGGTTAGTGGAGGTAGGTGAATTGATCTTCTTCCTGCCAATGTTCAAACTTCCTGCCAAAATCCGCCGTATTGAATGACGTCATGACCACCATCTTGGATACATCTGGCAACAATGTAGGGTGGCAAAGAATGAAATTTATTCCAATACTGTGGTTTCCATTGCCTTCTGCATCCTCATGCCATTGATCATTGCTGATTCTTCCGCCCTTAGGGGTAGTTCCCACCCCAATGGCAAGAGTGCCTCGAACCTCTTCCTCTTTCCGCCATCTTTTACAAAGTCGTTGGCTGAATGAGGGGTGACTTCCCGTGCAGGAAGTCCTTGACCACCACTGATGATAATTTTTATTCAAAATTTAAGCGTTGTCTGGGTTCGAACCCCAGTCGAAGATGTTGTCATTGCCAAGCAAAGACGTTACCCACTTCAAATTTTAACAGAATGCGAGTTATATCAAAATAGAGAGTTGCAACCGTCGTACCAGCTGCTCTGTCCTCTGTTTCAGGAGACAATGAATCAGTGCGGTTCCTGTGTTAAGATTTTGTGCGACCGTTTACTTAGTTCCTTACAAGTTTTAAAAGCGTTTTGACAACCTTCAAAAAATATCCCTACTGGAATGTAATCGCAGTTTTGAATACAAAAAACCATCAGCTACGAATGCGACCAGCACTCGAGCCCTAACCGCTTCTTTTTCCACGAGCGGTCGTCTTACCAGCTTAGAAGTAAGAAAGTTGTTTTTTATTTACAATCCAAGCACTGCTTCATTTCTTTTATTATTTTAATACAACGAAATGGAATGGCAAGTGGCTATCGTCGTCAGGGGCGGGAGTCAAAAGACAACAGTCACCTGTGTCACACTCCCAGCAGCACACAGTGATGTATCATTAAATCTTGCGTCCAGCGGGTTAAACTTAATTATCCCTTCTAGTGGGGCTGCACCCCTATTTCGGGTGGCGACTATTTGGTGGAACTTTACGTGTGTCGATATATCTGCCTACCATCGTTCGTAGGATTCGCAAGCATTATCCAGTCGTCTCATTCGTGGGACACCCGAGCTGTCGGGTGGATTGTGGAACAGTCTTCCCAGATAGTTGACAAAGTAGGTTCTACATTTCGTGTGACAACTATAAGCTCCTGATGTTGTAGGTATATCCAATAAGCCATCACGGACAATACATCTGGCGCAAACACGTATTGCATCGAATGTCCAGCGATGCAGTTCACTACATGCGTCTCTTATTTCGGAATGAACGTCGTGTCTGGTAAAAACAAAAAGAAAGAAAGAAAGTAAGAAAACGCGTGAGCATCCAAACGTCCTCCGACACTGCGGCCATACGAATGGCGCACAGCCGGTCCTGTCTCACAGTTTTTCGGCTGATGAGGATACACGTATGGCGATGACGCAGCCGTTGGCAGTAGCGGCGGACACACTGCGCGCCAGGTATGCTGCCAGGCTCCAGTTGGGTGTCTGATATCCATGACGTCGCGCCCGTGGAGACTCATCCGGTAGCGATAGATCTCCCGAGTCGTGGGCGTTCCCACGGAAGATACTTCCAGATGAACATTACTGTAATCCACAAAATGTGTGAAATTGCAGCCGAGATTTTGTCCACCTCTATGGCAGGTTCGAACGACGGCGGAAGAGATTCGTGTACCAGAGATGACGTAATGGTGTCTTTTCGCTGTTGCCAATTCCGAAGTACTGCTCGCAGATTAAGCGCCAAAGCTTTGATGTGCACTTTCGTAAGTTTGAGGCCACAGTTCCGGAACGGTAGTGAAACGTGTCGTAACTGATCTTAAATAACATCCCAGTGCTGACATATTACACAAAGGAAGCCGTGCGGCAGTACGCGATACCCTTCGGTATCGGCAGGATCTGCCCTAAATGTGGCGGCCGTGACGCGAGGTGAACAGCTGTCAACGAAGCGTTACGTATGGACAATCGGACATTACGAAACCGCCGCCGACAACTCGCCTCCGCTGACCGGCGAAGAGAACGAGTAAATGCGATCCTTAGGTATAGCAGCGTTTCCACCGTGCGCAACGGTCGCGGTACGTCTTCCGTGCCTCGTACAGTGTGTAGTATTCAGCAGATTGTAACGTTAACGTCACCACCTGCCGCCATCATGTAAGTTCTGAGATGCCCGACAGCCTGTCGCACTTCGTGTCCTGAGCGGACGAGGAGTATCAGGTGGCGTGCACAGACACGGCAGGCGAATGAGCTCTCGTGCCGCGTTGTTCCACTGAGACAGAGTCTCATAACGTGCGTCGGTGGCTCCAGTGCTATCGCAGGGAGCACCACTGAAAGCGGGCGTCGTAGTCGGACTGAGTTGTCAATCTGAGACGAGCCTGCTTCGCGACAGTTTACCATCATCTTTGATGCAGCTCCTAACTACGGAGATGAAGACTGATGGAACCGCCATTTGGCTCACAACTGACGATAAAATATAGTGTAGTGAAATGTAACACCTACAGCCGTCGTTACGATGTTATTTATTTTGTGGCTACCAGTTTCGGTGCTTCAGAGGACCTTCTTCAGGACTTAGCTGACTCTGACGGGGTTAACACCATCCGTATACACGATGCATCGGCGTCCGACGTCTATAACTGGTTATCTCAGACTACCTTTAACAGCAATGTCGTCTCCGCGACCATCAACTATGAACCCCGTGAGCCGTCGGTGAGTCGGCAAAGAGGTGGCAGAAATGCTCAAAAAATCCAACCGAAATGTTATCAGTTGAGGTCCCTCTGACTCACGAAGATCTGTGATTAATGATCGGCGGTATCGTTTGTGTTCTCGCGACACATGGTACGTCGAGGCGCGTTCCCCAGCGATGTTGCCTAGACACCTTGCCCGGATCACGCTGACTTGGTAGTCGTCGTCACGCGAGGATGCGTGCCTTGGCGCGACGAACGTCTGCACGATATTCTGAAGAGGGATCCTGAAATGACAACTCACGAAGCATTGTGCAATAATAATCAAGAGTCTCCTGCATCCCCCTCGTCTTATCCCGATCGTACTGTATAAGAACTCGTGGTATCATAAGTTTAACACATTCTGACCACAAGAGACGCACCGAGGGGTATGCTAGAACCCGGTGTTGTCACGTCGCCCACACATCCTCGACTTCCTGACGACATTCGGTGTCCGCCAACAGTGACGAACTGAGCTTTCGTGTGCCGCGGCTTCTCCACACGTGTTGTTGAGGATGGGAGATGATACACAGATAAACTAGATAGTCAATACAGGCAGTGGCTATCGTTCAACATTGACCTCCTTATCGCGTAGCCCACCAGAAACATCGAGTCGACTCGGCTAGTGAGTAGTAAAAAACTTATATCCCTCGCGAGTCTCACGGGTTCTGCCCCTAGTGTTGTACAAGTCCATTTCCCTTTACATTGCTCGAATTTTGGCGCCAATACACAACTAAAGTCCCCCTCCACCAGTAAATGATCGAATTCGCCAGTAAAGAAGGACACGATCGCTTCCCAATAATATTTCGCACATGCTCGTCTGTTTTCTGTGCCGGATGGGCGTAAACGTTGACAATACAGATACCACGTACTGTTATCGCCAATCCTTGTTCCGAAGGTGTATAAGCCAGGATCCCCTCTCGGACCAGTATCGCCCTTCCACTCTCGCTGTCGAGTTCGGCACTGTGTAGGAGACGTAGCCGTCTACTTTCTGGAACGCGGTAGTACAGATTTGCTGCACCATCACCATATCCACATCTGACGCATACAGAATGTCGTGGAAAAGCTGTTATTTCACAGTCTAAGTAATAGTATTAACGTTATCTGTCGCTAATTGGTGTGCCTGGGTCCGAGCATCTGTCACCCTTGCACAATACCCGACAGGGGAAGTTCCAAAGCCCGTCGTCTCACTACAGGTACTCAGAAGACTGCCCCTCCGACGTCTTCCCGGGCCGTCAGTTGCGCTCAGTGGTGGAAGAGGAATGCGAGTGTCCACCAGGGGGAGCAGCCACGTCGGTGACGTCGTCGTCCAGCTCAGCCCAGTCAGTCTCCACTACCGTGGGGGCTCTACCGGTATGCGGCGTCCGTGCACTTTCCGCAGCACCGTCCTGCGCTGCCGGAGAATCGACGGACACCCGAGAGGACGCCTCGTCGGAACGAGACGGCACCTTTTCACTGCCCAAATGCGAAGTCCGGTGTCTGGTGATGAGGACCTGTCTGACACGGACCAGCAGAGTTATCTGGTGTCTCAGTACGAGGAGGGGCCGAACCTCCAGAGTGGAGGCGGCGCTTCTTACGACGCTCCGGCGCGTTCGAATCCTGCAGCTCCTCTCGCATCACCGTTGCCACAGCGTCCGTCGACCCCTCCACTTCAGTTTCCGCGTGTTTCGTCGTGTGGCCGTCCTCGCGGTCTGTCAGCGGCAGCGTCTGGGGCCGGAGTGCAGTAGGAACCACCTCGGCAACACTGTGCCCTGAGCGCCCCTCAGTCGCCTGCGGCGTTGACCCGAGCTCGGCTGACCTCGTCGCGGGGCGCAGTCGTAGTGTCAGCGGTAGTGAGGCGGCTCGGCGGGCGTCGGTAGGCTTCCGCTGGATAGCTGCTCGAGACTCCTCTTTATGCACTCAGATCGAAGATGTCCTTCCCCACCACGTCCAGAGCACGTCGGGGGTTGGCCATTGTAGATAACCTACAAACGCCTATATTTCATTAGGAGGGCACATGCTCTGTAAAGATGATTCGCACCTGTTGAACATTGTTGAGCACTGGATACGTGAGAAAACTTGCCCAACGTTCGGCTGTATGACTAGATTCTCTGCCATATGTCTGTAATCAGTGATTCAGGTACTTCGAAAGGCACTTCGAACATTCGAATACTGTGCGCGCCAGGTTCCACACTAGCCACTAAAAGAACATTAATATGACCATCGACGGTCTCGAAACTGGAATCCTCCTTTGGCGGCTTCTCTAATCGTTGGACACGCTGTGTCGTCCACCATTTTTACATAAACAGAGCTGCACACGATTAATACATAAATTCCAATGAGTTCTGTGTAATTAATATGCACCTCATCTCTCGAGAAAAGTTCTATTTCAAATGCTTACGGTCTGGCGTATTCATTAGAGAACGTAAACTTTACCGTGATTTTTCCAAACTTACCTACCAATTGTATTGTTCAAACAAGTAACACACGCGAGTACCACTGGCGTAAACGTCGCCGCTTCCTGGAGCGCTTTGCAACCGCGACGTAAACACGTGCCAGGTGCTCCGCTGCTAAAGGTAGATTGTCGCTGAGCTCACAGTAACTCTCTCTCTCTCTCTGCCCTACCTTCCTATTCGTAATGCATCCTACTCAGTTATACCGTCTTCTCATGCTGTCGATATTTATATTCATCTGACCAGAAATTCTTGTCTTCTCTCCATTTCACTTCACTGGCGCAGTCTGTACCTAGACCCAGCCTTACCATCTAGCTTTTCAGATTTTCTTACTTCCCTACCACGTCCAAAACTCGTGACATCCCACGCCCCGACGCGTAGAACGTTATCTTTCCGTCGGTTACTTAATTTTTTTTCATGGTCACATTCCCCTCGGCAGTGCAGATCTGAATAGGGGAATAGTCCGGAACCTTTTACCAGTGGAGAGATCATCATGACACTTAGCAATTACAGGCCACGTGTCCTGTGGATACACGTTACGTATCTTAATGCAGTGGTTTCCATTGCCTCTGCCATCCGCATACAATGTCAGTTTCTCACACTGAGCCCAAGAGAATGCCCATAAACTCTGTCTGCTCCTCCATCCTCTCTGACAAGATCATTGCCAAAATGAGGACGTCTTCTTATGCTGGAAGTCTTCGGGCGCCATTGCCGATGACTGTTGTTCAAAGTTTAAGGTGTGGATGGCTTCGAACCCGGTATCTAGCATGTTTTGATTACCAACCGTAGACGCTAACCCGACACCGAGGTTGTACAGGTTGAAAAATGTGTGACATAAGTAGCGGTATCATTTGATTGAATTGGACTTAGAAGCTTAAAATTTGTACACTGCCAAGGGATTATAGACCTTGATACGTGACAGAAATTTGAACTTGATTCATCTATTGATTCCTGAGAAAAAGGGTTGTTAAGAGTCGGAATGATAGACAGACAGAGAGACGCAGATGGACAGCTAAGCGATCCTCTAAGCGTTCAGTTTTTGCAGATTGAGGTACGGAAACATAGCTATAAATGTTCATCATGTAGCTACGTCCCGTTTAGAAATCAGTCAGCGACGTGAATGAAAAATGACTCGTTCAAAATCGTTACGATTTGTCGTACAAAATGACCCTTGCAATTTCCAACTAACTAACCTTCTTGCAGATTAAGTTTGGGAGCTAGGAGTGGAGGAATGGAATCTAGCGGCCATAGTATCGCAGCAACTCGCAAGAGTAAAAATTAGAAGACGTGCATTATGGTACTTGTGACTGACGGGCACTTAAAATAAATGCACCTGCTCGGTTTCTTCACCCAGTCGTAAGTCGGGCTATGCACAAATTAGCTTGTCACCCTGAACCTTTTCACTTTTCAGAACGTTAATGAGGGACAAGCTGTATCCTGGTACGAAGTGGCATAGGCGTACACTTGTACACTTGTCATGTAACGCCATGCAGGTGATTTTCGTGTCGGTCATGACGTTACGAGAGTAAGGGCATTTATTTATTATTTATTTATTCATCAAGTAAAGGCGTGTTGCCTTTGTTAATAGCAGGTCGTATATTATGTCACCTTATATTTTATACATTGCAAATTCAGTATTATTACTATTGCAGATTTTCTTTTTTGAAAATTTCACGAAAGTATAAAATATTATTACATTATTCCACTCACAAACAGCGCGAGGGAAAAGCGAGCACTTAAATATTTCTATATGAACTCCAATTTCTCCCATTTTATTACGCTGCTCATTTCTTCCTACGTAGATGGGCGCCAATAAAATAGTTTCCAATTCGAAGGAGAAAGTTACTGACAGAAATTTCATGAGAAGATCCTGCGCCAACGGAAAAAAGGCTTTGTTTTAATGGTATCCTTCCCAATTCGCATATCATATACCCGTGGAACTCTCGCCCATGTTTCGCGGAAATGCAAAACAAGCTTCCTTTCTTTGAACTTTCTCGAGGTCCTCCGTTAATCCGATCTGATGCGGATCCCGGGCTGCACGGCAGTACTCAAGAAGAGGGCGTATAGGCGCAGTGCAAGCAGTCTCTTTAATAGATCTGTTGCATTTGCTAAGTCTTTTGTCAACAAATAGCAGTTTTTATCTTGCTTTCTCTCCCACAACATGATCTATCTGATCGTTCCAATTAAATTTAGTCGTAATTGTAATCCCTAAGTATTTACTTGAGTTTATAGTCTTTAGATGTGAGTGATTTAACGTGTAACGGGAATTTAGAGGATATCTTTTACTACTAATCTCAGTTTTTTCCTTCAATAAAACAACAAATTAGACCGTTTTGCACACGAGGCCAGATTCGATGTTACATTGACAGTTTCTTGGGTCCAGTCTCTGAGAAACTTCTTCCTGATTCAGATTATATCACTCGCGATGACAGCACCTCCGTAATCTCCAGGGATGGGCTCACTTCCCCTTCAGTTGACTGGTTCAATAAAATAATCATGTTTGAAGTGATATTTTGCAGTTTTCATGGGCGACATGGGACGGAGTGATGCAAAAGATAATTTCTACAATATCTTGAAAGTTTCCAGAAATGCGTCACGACGTCGTTTCCCTGTTCGTCAGGCCAACAACCTTCGTCAGAAGAAGGCACATGTGCACACAAGTTAAAACAGGGAACGTGTAAAATTCCCTGTGAAGAAACATCTTTAGTGCTCTTCCTGTTGTTACAGCGAGTATTTATGAATGCAGCAATATGTTCTAGCTCTTAATATTACGTCTTTGAAGGTGGTTTTTATTGTAACATACAGCTGTTTATTTATTATAATTTTACATTTAAGAAATGCTTAATAATGGGCATCAGCACTTAACAACATACAATTCATGAGGCTGGTGTTAAAACTCTCCCGTACCGCGGTAGAACAATCTACATTAAGAAAACCTATTCAAAAGTTAATTCTTCTTATCCTGCAACTAAAAATACTAAAATTATTCTTTGTCTTTTTACAAAGCGAGCACTTATTCCACGGCGCTTTTCAGCTCCAAAATGTACCAGCTACTGAAAGTCATGAATCAAAAACATTGAAAGTAAAAAAGTTTAAAGATAGGTGTTTTTAAGACCGGTTTTCTCAACACGAGTCCAAATTGGTGAGCAAACCAAACTATCAGTCCGGACCAAGGACAAAATATTTCCACACTTCTGGAACGAATCACTAAATGCACAAACGTTTTGCGCTCAATAGTCAGTTTTTGTTAACTTGTCCGTATGTGTGAACGAAGGAACCTGTGCGTAATCTAGTCAAGTAGCCACCCCGATTTCAGCCTAATGCTAGAAGTGAGATTCTGTTATACGGTAGCTTCCAGAATTCAGGTCACTGAAGGGTATCTTATAGAAGGAAACTTCAAAATCTTAAAAACTCTTGTATCGCAAGTACTATACAGGGTGTTACAAAAAGGTACGGCCAAACTTTCAGGAAACATTCCTCACACACAAACAAAGAAAAAATGTTATGTGGACATGTGTCCGGAAACGCTTAATTTCCATGTTAGAGATCATTTTAGTTTCGTCAGTATGTACTGTACTTCCTCGATTCACCGCCAGTTGGCCCAATTGAAGGAAGGTAATGTTGACTTCGGTGCAATCACGTCATCAACACGGATTTTCTGTGAACGTTTGGGCAGGCATTGTTGGTGATGTCTTGATTGGGCCCCATGTTCTTCCACCTACGCTCAATGGAGCACGTTATCATGGTTTCATACGGGATACTTTACCTGTGCTGCTAGAACATGTGCCTTTCCAAGTACGACACAACATGTGGTTCATGCACGATGTAGCTCCTGCACATTTCATTCGAAGTGTTCGTACGCTTCTCAACAACAGACTGGGTGACCGATGGATTGGTAGAGGCGGACCAATTCCGTGGCCTCCACGCTCTCCTGACCTCAACCCTCTTGACTTTCATTTACGGGGGCATTTGAAAGCTCTTGTCTACGCAACCCCGGTACCAAATGTAGAGACTCTTGGTGCTCGTATTGTGGACGGCTGTAATACAATACGCCATTCTCCAGGGCTGCATCAGCGCATCACGGATTCCATTTGACGGAGGGTGGATGCATGTATCCTCGCTAACGGAGGACATTTTGAACATTTCCTGTAACAAAGTATTTGAAGTCACGCTGGTAGGTTCTGTTGCTGTGTGTTTCCATTCCATGATTAATGTGATTTGAAGAGAAGTAAGAAAATGACCTCTAACATGGAACGTAAGCGTTTCTGGACACATGTTCACATAACATATTTTCTTTCTTTGTGAGTGAGGAATGTTTCCTGAAAGTTTGGCCGTACCTTTTTGTAACACCCTGTATATAATGTCAATGATTAAGTAACGGATGTTAATGAAAAACTCAGAGCCTATATGTATGAAACGTTAAAGGAAACCTCTGTAGGAAAAACTAAATTAATTTTTCGTAAAAACCAGGTGGCTTTGTAAAGAAACGGAGACTTTGTCTTGTTATGATTCACTTCTGTTTTGACATTCGATGTACTAAGAGGTAGGTTGCCGAAATCACTATGCTATATATTGTTTATGGAATAATAAGATTATTATTGATAAATATCGGCGTCTGCAGTTATTGTAGTGAAGCTTTTCATATTACCACATTAAATTTCTTTAATGATTTTATGTTTTTGAGGTAGATGTATCACGAAATGGCGGTCACGTTATTTGAAAGCAAAATGAACGACTGCTTATCGCGTTGTGCCTGTTAAGTATGTTGTTCTCCACAGGTCGGACCTGGAGATCCGTTTTTATAAAGACCGGTCGATAATTCACAGTAGTGTTTTACAGTCAACGAACCTTCAGACAGTGCTTGTCGACAGGTTCAATAACAACTGGGGTCTCATACATCGAAAGAATGTAACAGCGTTGGCCTGAAAGTTAAAATATAGTAATTGTCCAGTATACAAAAGGATTATTTAGATGTATGTAGATGTGCGTATGGATACTAACCACATCGTGGCATCGTATTCGTAACGTGTCCTTCCGTGGCAACCTAATAATAATTCGCAGAATATTTTTTTTATTGATTTGAATATTTCTTTCACTTTTAACTACCCATAAGAAGAGAAACGTTACAGTGGACAGTGCCATTTTCCCTGCTTAAGTGGAATATCGCTTTGATGAAATTGCCTTCACAGGTTAACTGAAACTGTTTTCCATAGCACAGGGAATTGCTACACCTAATACCTCATTCATAACTTAATAAGCTGCACAGTGCCAGAAACTAAGACTCTTCATATTAAAATGTACATATTAAAATATACAATTATGACTGGAAAGTCTGCCCTGAGAGTTCCGTACCGACATGTATGTTGCGAGTCTGTCTGATATCGAGAAGTGATCCGTGTCGATTGCTGGTACGGAATCGATACACGCGGTATCTGTCACACGGTGCTACCCCATTAACTCTCGTAGCACTGAGTGCCTCACTTCGGGCTTGTGGCGTGAGGCTTTAGTTTCAGCTGGGAGTGAAAGCGGCTGTACCACAGTTTACGGTCAAAAGTGCGTATTTTGGACGGGAGTTCCATTTCCGGTGTTGGGCCGCCGTCTGCGAATCATTTCATTCGACCGCGATCCGGCGACTTGCGCGTAGGTGACAACGAAATGGAGGCGAGGGCGACAGCTACGGAGGCGGCTGTACGTGTTGTGCGGGCGGCGCCCTGGGTTCGTATCTCGCCGCTGTCGACTGCCTGACGGCTGAGCTGGTAAGTACGAAACACTCTTTGGTGATACCCCGCATAGTGCTGTTAAAGAGTACTGACTTTTTAATAGGCGCGCTACGAAAAAGCTAATCCGGGATGTCAGTACATGCTGTGTAACGAACTTTGGGCCACTTTAATTGCTTAAAGTGTTCTCACTTAGTTGGAAGAAGATGAAAAGTCAGTTGCTTCAGCGTACTCGGAGTACCTAAATGAAAATGGTTAGAACAAATGTTAATTCGAGATTTCTGGCGGTTTGTGTAGTAACTGCCTAGGGAGACTTAGCTTCGTAGTTCAGCTCTGTAGTCAAATTTCGTAGAATTTGCTCACGGGAAAGATCGACCACAACTGGCAAGTGTTGGAAGTCGAGCGCAAAGGGTGTTCCATAACTGGAAGTAGCTAACCATGTACAACATGTTGACTGTTACAGCTTTCACCAATAGCTATCGCGTGTCAGTTTGTGACGGGATAGTGGTTAGACTACAGTAGCGTGAAGACGCTGCCCCCCCCGTGCGGTAGCAACGGATGTCAGACTTCACGATATCTAATAGACGTAAAGTGTATTTTTACGGTCTTTAAGCATATATCGTGTTTTGAGAATTTTTTGACGAAAAGTTAGACAAGATGCCGGATGTTCAAGTTTCGCCACATATCTCAAGTGAAATAGTTTCATTAGAATTCATCTCACTGTATCGTGAGTCTCCACAAGTATGGAAACTACAATCAAGGGTAGAAACCAAGTAGCACTGTCAATTACCAAAGTGTCAGTGCTGTATCTTTTAGGAATGGGTTAAGATGGAAATATATATCGTACCCATAGTAGAGACGGAAGCGCAACGAAATAAAAAGTAATAAAAGTTCACGGGTTCTTCAACGCGCGACGTGGGCTGCATATTCCAAAGTTTAAGCAACTGTCATAAAAGGACGAAATGAGCATAAATCTTCGCATCCCTGTTCCACTGAGAGCGAAGTAACATTAATAGTTACATGTTTCATTGACAATTGGAATAAAGTTCATGTAATCAGACTTGGAGAGAAACATTTCCTTTCGAGGAGTTTCGTAGGTAAATCACTCGCATTGTAAGCCATTCCCTGAACCAGCGTCTTTTTGTCATTTGTAGACGGCGTCGAAATCGAAGCCACAGCTTCTTTATCTGCATTAGTGGCCTCTGTCAAAATACGGGCAGGGTATGCTTCAAAGAGAGACAAGTGATAAACTCGTACCTGTTCGTGTTTCTTAAACTTGCCCTTTACTGGTTTCGGATTCGTCAAAGATTGGTCGTTTATGGGGGTGTCAACTATCAGCACAAGGGATCGGAGGTACCTGTGACAGTGATTAATTCTGCCTTCGGAGAGCCACCGCACCTGTTGCAAGGACTAAATTCACATTTCCGCTCGCGACGAACTGCTATTTTTGTCGTCGGCACTATGGGTGGGATTCGTGGTTACTGAGAGTCATTTGAAATTGTGACCACGTATGAAGTGCAGAGAGATTATGCGACCCCTTCCCCCCCACCCCTCTGCCTAGGCCCCTGGAATCTTGGTTGTGTGACAGATCGGTCTGCAGCAGGGCTGCAGGTTTAAATTAGGTTGAAAGGTGAATTGGCGTAGCTAATGGATGTGAGTAAATGGCACAGGTTGTGGTAAGACCGCTGCACGCGCGCCGACAAGTCGACGTATAGAACGTGTGTAGGCGTCTCGACCGACAAACTTTTCTTGTCGGGATATTGGGCGGCTGTGCCAACCGCCTGCTAGACGTTTGTTTTCAGTCAGTGTTTCTGGAGAGATCTGCACATGTTTGTGGGACACGTCGAGGAGTGTATCAATATAGATGCAATAAATTAAGCTCTTTCCTCAGTTTTCAACGAATCAATAGTGACTTCGTCCAGAACAGAGCAAGTCGGCCGACCTTCCGTGTTTCTGTTTTTGTCTTTTATTTCAGATTCTTCGTTTCTTATGTATGTTCTATTTATTAGATTTGCTGCACCGCTGTGTAGTGTTTTCCAAATGAGTCTTAAACTTGGCTGCGTACATGAATTCAATGGTGGCGAAGCGTCCATGAAGGTTGAGGCCGAGCCTACCAAAAAAAAAAAAAATCAAAATAATTCTCCGATACTGAATTTAAATGTTTTCAAATATTTTACGTTTGAACTTCGTATATACACCCACAAGTAGAATGCATCACTCGCAGCAGTATAACCAATAGCAGCTCGAAATTCTGTGCTTCTTATAAACATGCGCAATAAGCCCGTTTCTTTTCCGTGATGGACTGGAGCTTCTGCAGCGTGGATACGGTTTTTAAAAGCTGACGTCATATTTTTCTGCTTCTCGCGAGCAGATGGATACACGCCTGTGTAACGTCTTTTTCGAGTTCTCTAACAGAGCACTACTTGGACCGGGAATGCACTATCATTTATCTTTGTCAAAAATATGTGAAAGAAATTTGATGGTGTAATAAAGAACTTTGTCAAAACACGCGTGTCGTCAAATATGATCAAATCTAGGGCCTCACCGTAGATTTGGTCATAGAAGTCGTTCATATTCTGTTCACTGAAATGTTAAATGTAATTGCTTCGTCGCTGGCGTCACCGCAGCTATTTGACGTCTCTTTAGTGTTTCTAAACATTGCTTCGAAGTCAGTTTCTGAGACTTTTTAAACAAACTAGCTTCGGCTGTAGTAGAGGGGGGGGGGAAGGAGACAAAGAGCCATAGTGCCATAGTAGATGCTATCGATTGTGTTGATGGGAGGTGGAATACGCTGCAGGCGACTTCATGTCCACAAACACAGCTACAGCCGTCCAACTCTGCATCTGGAAACATACATGCAGCAAGCCGGTATAGAGGATGTGGTCACTCAAAAATTCTTGTTTATCTTTCCTTTCTACTTCGTCCATTTTTGATTTCTGGATGCGACAAGTTAAAAAGCGCTTAATCTTTCGTACTATTATTAATTTTGTAGTTGTGGGTACACTAATTCCAGTAATTAAACTATTCAAAATTGGAAATTGTTCTCATAGTCCATAAAGTGTATTAAACGTTTTTACCTTCACATATTCCCCTTCGTTGCTTTATAAATCGTTTCACTCGTTTCTGGAATTATTTTGATTGTTGCAATGTGATATTAGTGTGCTCGCGTGTATCAGGAAATCAAAGTGACACATTTTGTCTTCTGGACGTATAGCATTTGTAAGAGTATTCTCTTTTGAAACATGAGAAGCCACTTCACTGAGGAAATACTTACTCTCATCCATTTGTAAGAATTTTATATGTTAAGACTTGACTTCATACACTTGCAGCTGTCGTAACCAATTTTGCTGAATGTTTTCACTATCTAGAAGTAAAACCTAGGGCTTCATTCAAGTGTTTACTCTTTCTCTACCGCTTTTCTTCCAAATACACACACAATGCAATTGCGGTACTAGCAGCTGCAGCGCGTAAGTTACCGTCTGCCATCTTGAAATTTGACGAAAAATATGACAGTGTAATCCACTTTTTAGCGCCACGTCCAAGATCTTCGACGAATATTTGATATTCCTTTGTCAAAGAAATACGATGGTCTAATACTGGACTTAGCAGCGTCTTGCACGCCAGCAGCAAGTATAGAATAATGCGAAACACAAAGAACAAAAACACATTTATAATTAGTCTAAAATGTGAATTCATCATTGGATGTTGCTGCAAGATGACAGCTCGTGACAGACGCAGCTCGTGTTTTCATTGTTCCTCAGATTAAAATTTAGTAGCCTTACATATCCCATACGATAGTAGTACTGCAGAGTGTTCGTAGTTTCTCAAATCAACATAGGCATGCTTACAGTGAAACCTCTAACATGAATTAAGCGGTAAGCAGTGGTGGTGATAAACCGACTAGTGAAGTATGTTTCGGTGTGTCCTGTCAGGTGTCAACAACAATGTCTTGACACGGTTGTCGAAAGAAAAACGGTAAGATGTGTAATATTTAAATCATTGTTGCAAAGCATGCTATTGCCGTCTACGTCAAACTCTCATGGACGCGTTTTTCATCATAAGACGCGCAATAGTTTTTAGTTGAAAACCATGCATTCTTTACTTGTATCTCTGGATGAGTGTAAAAACGATATCTGAAGCAGTTTCTCTTAAATTTTAGGGAAAATTTGTAAGAAGATTCCACACAATAGTAAAATTCAAAACGATGGTTAGGTGGCAGCGTTGTAAGGAACTACTTGTTTCGTTCGTACTGTGTGATGTTTGGAATGATTGACAGTTAATGGAATAAGTGGGGACTAGGCGAAGGGGCTTCAAAATTTTATTTCGAATGCTAAAAAGTACCAAGATTCAATTTGACATGCCACAGCATCTGTTAAATAAGAATTGCCCATGCTCTTTCAGAAGCAGCACGAACTATGAAACACGAGAAGGCTACCGAAACAGAAGTATAGTAGATGCATTACGACTATCTGCTTTTCAGCATGGCAAAAGTTGTCTTCTGATCACCAGATTCGCCTTTTTCTACTGCAGCTGTAGAAATAGATTTTCCAGCATACAAGTATCTTGTTCGACATCCTGCAAGGTAAAACTTTGGACTTACGAAGCTGTATGACTGAAACAGAAAACTGCATTAAGCCTAGTGAGACTGTGTAAAACGCGAAGTGGAAGGTTAGAAACTTATAAATTCTGCAGGAGTATGTATTCAGAAATGAAGGCTAGTATTAGAGGTAATTGACACAGTAGTAGTAAACACGGAAACTAGATTACAGGACAACCGTGAAACAATTTCCCTATACGTAATGCAAAAAACTACTTAGATATATCCTTTGACAATGAAAAACTGAAGACAACAGTTTCTGTACAGCAGTTAGGATAAACGTCTGGAGCTTCAGGACCTCCTTCAATCCATTATAAACAATTAATTAAAGAAAGCGTTATCTGGATGAGTGAAATGACTGTCGTTGGTTCTTACAATTCCACGAACCACCGTGTCTTGAAGAAATAAATAAATAAACGTGAACGCTGAAACGCGTTAAAAAATACGTTCACAACACATTGGCAAGTGACATTGTCCAGCTTGACTGTGTTGGCTGTAGAGAAGGGAACTTGGAAATAAATTCGGCAGGATTTCATATCTCTCGTCACCGGTTTAAGCCCAGGAAAAAGGGCTGGATGACAGAACAACTTTATAAAAAGGTTAAACTCTGCATTCCTAAGTATTACATCTTGATGAATGTGTACGTGTTCAATATTTCTTGCGTTTATTTATAAAAAAAATTTGTAGTTTCTCTTAGAGGAAATGACTTATTTTTAGTGTTTAAGAATAGTTCAGATGCGTTCGAATTAGTGATTCTCAACCTAATCTACCAAAAATGTCACGTTTCGCCATTGGAATTACAACGTTTGTCAACGTCTTTTATTTTGCTTAACCGTGCTGTATTTCCTCGGTCAAGTGTAAATCGCTTTGCAGAGAAATGAATCATTTAGTCAATAATTGTGTGCATACAACAGCACTGAATTTGAAGTCCGGTTAAATCCTCCCAGTGGCTAGAAATCGTAATGTAGCGAGACGCTTCTCCTCGCAGCTTACAACCTACGATGTATTTATTTTTCGTTAAGAACGGTTTGATGTTCAGCAGTTCTCAGATATTACGAAAATCATAAGCTACCGTCTAAGTAACAAAGTAAGTCAACTACTTTCCTTCTGTTAGCCACTTCTTTGCCAGCATTTATCTTGGCTTGTCTGGCCTTGTTACTCTTCAGACAGCCAACACACTCCCATTTCTGTTCCTGTGTAAAACCAACAGGAATCGCGTACACACTTATCATATCAACAAATCACAACACGGGGCACTGTGATCGTGTACTGCAGTCAGTTACGAAACTGGTTCGTTGGTCGACCGACACAACAGTACGTGAGGACCTAGGTCTCACCTTAACACAGTGAGGTGGTGCAGTGGCTAGCACACTGGACTCGCATTCGGGAGGACGACGGTTCAATCCCGTGTCCGGCCATCCTGATTTAGGTTTTCCGTGATTTCCCTAAATCGCTCCAGGCAAATGCCGGGATTGTTTCTTCGAAAGGGCCCGGCCGACTTCCTTTCCTAATCCGTTGAGACCGATGACCTCGCTGTGTGGTCTGCTCCCCGAAAACAACCCAACCGACCTCGCCTTAACAGAACGACTCACAGTGCAGCCCAGTGTTTCCGTTCGCGCCATATTTACACGTCTTTCGCCGTAGTTGCCACACCAAGCATAAAAACCAAAGCCGCAAGGCAACCGGAGACCCCTGCGGGTCCGGGAATAAGAATAGGCCCGAGGTATTCCTGCCTGTCGTGAGACTCCTTTTAGTTGCCTCTTACGTTTCACCCTATATTTGACGATTCCCTGTAGGGTTTGACCTCCATTTTTGAAAACTTTCCCGAAGAGCGAGCCAATTTGGGAAAGACGCCTTACATGGTGCATAGTGTCAATGTCCTGAGACACCTCGCATCGTTCATTGATGTAGATCGGCACATCTGTTCATTCTCCAATTGTTGGGTGAGGTCACCCACCTGGGTAGGTATTTTTCCATAATCTGTGCAGTATGTTTTCTCCATTGACGATGCTAATAGACTTCTTTGCTTGGTTGCACCTGATATCCACCACAGTAGCCAGTCTGTTGTGGTGAGGCCACCATGTACCCTGTTGGTTTAGCACCCTGACCACACAGGGTTTGCCGGCTGCAGTGGTCTCGCGGTTCTAGGCACTCAGTCCAGAACCCTGGGACTGCTACGGTCGCAGGTTCGAATCCTGCCTCGGGCATGGATGTGTGTGATATCCTTAGGTTAGTTAGGTCTAAGTAGTTCTAAGTTCTAGGGGACTGATGACCTTAGAAGTTAAGTCCCATAGTGCTCCGAGCCATTTGAACCACACAGGGTTCGGCCTGCTGATGCCTGCGCCGTTAACTCTCCATGTATGCCATGGGGTAGGTGCCCATCCCTCTGAGGCGTTGGAACTCTCGGCAATGGCCATCTTGCCAGGTGGCCTTTGCTGAGGCTGGGTGGCGCCCGTGGGGAGGGCCATTGTTGGGAGTGGGCAGATGACGTGTGATAAAGCGTAGTCCATCATCTCTTGATGGTGGTGAAACACCACCAGTCTCTAAGTGTTCACGAGCTGAATTCAATGCAAAGAAGTATGAACACCAAATCGTTCCTTCCCTGGCCATACCATGGGAGGAGTGTCATAAGGATGGTAGCGAATCTTACTCGCCCCAGTACCTTGTATGTTCGAGAGCTGATGGGGAATCTTTCGTGACGATGAAGCCTCAATTTTTTGTTGAGCATTTCGAGAACAAGTTTGGGGAGGTGGAGGACTGGTCCAAAGGTTTACACTTCGTCTTGCGTGTCCACTGGGGTCCAAGGGATAATCAGGTTGCCACCAGTGCCTTCATCTTGGCCTTTTAGGGTGATACATTGCCCGAGGACGTCAAGGAGATAGTTTACCACTGTGATGTAAAGCCCTGTATCGCTCCCCCGCTGCAGTGCTTTAAGTGCTGTAACTTTGGCCATATGTCTACCCACGGTACTTCCAGCATCATCGCAGATGCGAATCACATCCCAATACTACATGTGCCCCGCCTCCCATCTGTGTCAACTGCAGAGAGCACCATTTGCCTTGCTCACCTGACAGCAGGATTCTCCAGAAAGAAAGGAAAATCATGGAGTGGAAGACCCTGGACCAACTCACCTACACTGACTCTAAGAGAAAATTTGAACACTTGCAGTGGCATAAGACGATGACATACACACAGGATGCAACAACAGTTCTGGCACCATCAGCTCCACCAACCCATGGCACATCTCGGAGCTGGAAGACTATACCTGCCCCCTTGATGGTCGGGTGCATTTCCCTACCTGTTGCTCCTGCACCTCCCACTTTCGGAGTAACACCCACCAACCATAGGGGACATCCATCCCCACTTCTAAACTGGAGGAGTGCAAGTCTTCTTTGCTTCTCCCACTAGGAAAGGGTCTCTTGGGTCGCTCCCTTCCCAGGTTTCTTCTAGTTGGAAAGAAGACACCTGCCAGTGGCTGAAGAGCCCAAGAGCAGCTGGTGGTAGAGCTCCATGCTCATCCTGAGTCCCAGAGGCTGAGCCAGTGAAGTCCTCCCAGCCAGAGAAACCCAAGAAGCAGCGAGAGAAATCAAAAAAGAAAACCCCTAAGACCAAGGAAATTGCTACATAAAAGCTCTGCAGCTGAGGATGTGGCGGAGATTTTGGCATCCTGAGGACCTAGATCTCGCCAGACCATCGGACACAATGGGTACAGACTGCTCAGGCAATAAATCGCGGGCAGCAGGTGACTGAGGCGTAACCTCCCTCATTGAACGTTCCATACCCTCCCATTCTCAAGATGTCAGCCTGCAGTGGAAGTGAGGCGTTTTTTTCCACTGCCAGGCTGAGCTACAGCAACTGTTAAACTTTACACCTGCTATCTCGTTTGCTGTCCAGGAAACCTGGTTCCCAGTAATGCGGCCCCTGACCTGGGTGGCTATAAGGGATATTACAGGAACTGTAGCAACTATAATCAAGAGTCAGGTGGAATTTGCATTTATATCCTAAATGGTCAGTAGTGAACACGTACCACTTAAAACCCCTCTTGAAGTTGTGGCTGTCAGAATGACGTGGGAAATAACTGTCTGCAATGTATATCTTCCTCCAGATGGTGCAGTACCCCTGAATGTATTAGCTGCACTGATTGATAAACTCCGTAAACCTTTACTACTTATGGGAGATTTTAATTCCCATAACTCTATGTGAACTGGTACCATGATTACTTACTGAGGCAGAGATACAGAAACTTTACTTTCGCAATTCAACCTGTGCCTCTTAAATACTGGGGTCGCCACACATTTCAATGTGGCTCATGGTAGTTACTCGGCCATTGATTTATCAAATTGCAGCCCAGGACTTCCCCCATCTATCCACTGGAGTGCACATTACGGCCTGTGTGGTAGTGACCCTTCCCCATTTTCCTGTCACTGCCCCAGCATCAGGCACCTGGACGCCTGCCCAGATGGGCTTTGAACAAGTGGGACTGGAGAACTTTCACCTCTGCTGTCACTGCTGAATCTCCCCCACACGGTAACATAGATGTGATAGTTGAGCAGGTGATTAGCACAATGGTTCCTGCAGTGGAAAACGCGATGTGTCCCTATTTAGGGTGCCTGAGGCATAAGGCAGTCAATCGGTGATCTCCAGAAGTCGCTGAAGCCATTAAGGAGCATCGGTGAGCTTTACAGCAGCATAAGGCTGGACCACATCATAGCCTCTAAATGGCTTCATGCCTGTGTTCACTACCTTATCAAACAATGAAAGGAGTGTTGGGAGTTACACATCTCCACCATTGGGTTCAACACTTCACCTTCCGAAGTCTGGCCAAAGATCAAACGTCTTTTCGGGTACCAGGCCCTAACGACTGTCCCTGGAGTTAACATAAATAGCGAGTTATGTACCGACGCAAACGCCACTGCGGAACATTTTCCTCAGAGATTACCCCCCAAGCCTTCCCCCTATGGGTCTGGGGTAAGAAGAGGCCCGAGGTATTCCTGCCTGTCGTAAGAGGCGACTAAAAGGAGTTTCAACCATTTCGGCCTTCCATGTGATGGTCCCCCTTGGGGTTTGACCTCCATTTTTCGAAATTCTGCACAAGTACGAGCCTCTTGGGGAAGGACGCCTTAGGTGGTGTACCACTGGTCCTCAGTGCACTAAGACCTTGGCACTCAGTATTGTACCGGCGTTGGAACCATACCCATTATTCCTCAAATTGGGCCTAAACGCCTGATGGGTTGTACAAGTTACGCCCATAGTGCGTCCCCATCTGCACCTACGATCATGATGGACTTTCCATAGCACCAGAAATCCAGCACGGTAGCCAGCCCATTGTGGTGGGGTCGTCATGTACCCTCTAGGTTGTAGCCCCCCTGACAACACAGGGATCGTACTGCCGATACCTGAGCTGCACCCTCCCCATGTCGGCCAAGGAGTAGATGCCCGTCTCCTTGGGGCATCAAGACTCCCGGCAACGGTCATCCTGCCAGGTGGCCCTTGCTGAGGCTGGGTGGCGCCTGTGGGGAGAGCCCCTGGTCGGAGTGGGTGGTATCGGGGCGGACGTTTCGCAGATGAAACGTCAACACGTATCAGGTCGCTCTGCGGCCGAGTCTTTAAAAAGGAAAGGTACTGTTTCTAGTTTTGGTTCTCCTGCCCTTTCCCCCTTGGCCACTCCCTGGGAGGAGGGACAGGCCCGCCGGCTTGGGGCGAAGTACTTCCCCCGCTATTTGGTCTGTTCTCGAACTGATGGGGGGACGTTCGCCACCTCCAAGCCCATGTTCTTTGTTCAGCACATTGAGGACATCTTCGGGGAAATCTAGGCTCTTAGTAAAATGCGTTCGGGGTCCGTTCTTATAAAGACCACCTCCGCCACACAGTCGGCGGCGCTCCAGGCGTGCGACCGCCTAGGGGACATCCCAGTGTCCATTGTCCTTCATCTGGCACTAAATAGGACGCAGGGGGTTATTTTTCATCGGGACCTCCTGCTGCAATCTGATGAGGAGCTCAGGGCCAACCTGGAACGCCAGGGCGTGCATTTCGTCCAGCGAGTCCAGCGTGGCCCCAAAGACCGTCGCATCGACACCGGGGCCTTCATCCTCGCCTTTGAGGGGGACGTTCTCCCGGAGAAGGTAAAGGTGATGTGCTACCGGTGCGACGTGCGACCTTACGTCCTGCCTCCTATGTGCTGTTTTCGGTGTTTGCGCTTTGGGCACATGTCGTCTCAGTGTGAGGCTGAGCCCCTTTGTGGCGACTGTGGACGTCCTCTTCGTGAGGAACATACATGCACCCCACCACCTCAGTGCGTTAATTGTCCTGGCATCCACTTGCCCAGATCCTCAGACTGCCCCGCATATCAGAAGGAGAAGAAGATACAAGAACTCAAAACTTTGGATCGGCTCTCTTATTCTGAGGCCAGGAAGAAGTATGACCGCCTCCATCCGATGCCATTGACCACTTCGTTTGCCTCAGTTGTGTCCACTCCTTCCGCGGTATCCTCACCCCTATCCTGTCCCCCCTCAGCCACCTCCCCCCATCCGGGGTCTCTGCCTCTGCCTCCCAAATCCTCCTCCTCCGTGGCCCCCACCCCCTCTGCCCCAGGGGCCACCCTCCTCCTCCTCCTCCTCCTCCTCCTCCTCCTCCTCCCCCCCCGCCGCCTGAGAAGCGATCATCTTCTCAGGCGTCCATTGGGAAAACGTTCTGGACGCCAGCTTCCGAGGTCCGGCGTTCCAAAACGGACCCCGTGCGTGAGGACCTTCTTCGGGTCCTGCCCACCATCCCTGTGCCTCCTCGGCCTTCCAAGAAGACCTCCAAGAAGAAGTCTCTATCTCCCTCTCCACCCTGGCGCGTTTCGTCTGACGCTCCATCCGTGAGTTGCTGCTCCCGGCCGTCCTCAGTTTCGCCGGGACGCTCTGCTGCCAGGTGCTCAGCTGGCCTCTCGTCGGCAAATGATGCTGCCCCTCCTACACAACCAGGGACAGCGGCCGCAGCTGGCGACGACTCGATGGAACAGGATCCGCCTCCCGCTGGTTGTAGCGTTGTTCCCTCGAAACCTGGCCCTCCGCGGACGTTGAGGTGACCAGCTCTTCCGCCGTCTCGTTCCTCCTCTTTTTTGACTAGTGATGACCTTGTTACATTGGAACATAAGAGGTATTCGATCTAATCGGGAGGAATTACAACTGCTCCTCTGCCTGCACTGTCCACTCGTCCTTGGTCTCCAGGAAACGAAGTTGCGCCCGACCGACCATATTGCCTTTACCCACTATACCTCGGAGCAGTATGACCTCACCCCTGTGGACGGTATCCGAGCTCATGGTGGAGTCATGTTGCTCGTTCAGGACGATGTCTATTACCACCCCATCACATTGACCACCCCACTCCAAGCAATAGCTGTCCGTATTACTCTTTCTGCTTTTACTTTTTCAGTTTGTACCATCTGCACTCCATCGTCATCTGCTGTTAGTCGGGCTGACATGATGCACCTGATCGTTCAGCTTCCCCCGCCGTTTTTATTGTTTGGCGACTTCAATGCCCATCATCCCCTTTGGGGCAATCCTGCATCCTGTCAAAGAGGCTCACTCTTGGCGTATGTCTTCAACCATTTCAATCTTGTCTGCCTCAATACTGGCGCCCCGACTTTCCTCTGACTCTACTCATACCTACTCCCACTTGGACCTACCGATCTGTTCTACCACTCTTGCCCATCGGTTCGAGTGGTATGTCCTTTCTGACACCTATTTGAGCGACCACTTTCCCTGTGTCGTTCGTTTCCTACACCACACCCCATCGAGCTGGAACATACCGAAAGCTGATTGGGTACTTTACTCCTCCCTGGTGACCTTTCCGGACCACGATTTATTCAGTTGTGACAGTCAGGTCGAATACCTCACGGCTGTTATCATCAATGCTGCCGAACGTTCCATTCCTCATACTAACTCTTCTTCACGTCGCGTCTCCATCCTCTGGTGGAACGAGGCTTGTAGAGACGCTATCCGTGCTCGACGACGTGCTTTACGCACCTTTCGCCGCCATCCTACGTTGGCGAATTGTATTGGATACAAACGACTCCGAGCGCAGTGCTGTAGAGTCATCAAAGACAGCAAAAAAGCTTGTTGGGCCTCTTTCACCAGCTCCTTTAATAGTTTTACTCCCTCTTCTGTCGTCTGGGGTGGCCTGCGCCGGCTGTCGGGCATTAAGGCCCACTCCTTGGTACCTGGCCTGACCTCAGGTAATTAGGTCCTCGTTGATCCTGTGGTTGTCTCCAACGCCTTCGGCCGGTTTTTCGCGGAGGTTTCAAGCTCCACCCATTACCACCCTGCCTTCTTTCCCAGGAAAGAGGCAGAAGAGACTCGGCGACCTTCCTTCCACTCGGAAATATATAATGCCCCCTTTACTATGTGGGAACTCGAGCATGCGCTTGCACTGTCCCGGTGTTCTGCTCCGGGGCCAGATGACATTCACGTTCAGATGCTGGCACACCTTTCTCCGGCGGGCGAAAGCTTCCTCCTTCGTACCTACAATCGCGTCTGGACCGAAGGTCAGGTCCCCATGCGTTGGCGTGATGCCGTCGTTGTTCCTATACCCAAACCCGGGAAGGATAGACACCTTCCTTCTAGTTACCACCCCATTTCTGTTACAAGCTTTGTCTGTAAGGTGATGGAGCGCATGGTTCATGCTCGGTTAGTTTGGATTCTTGAATCTCGACGGCTACTTACCAATGTCCAATGCGGCTTTCGTCGCCGCCGCTCCGCTGTTGACCACCTTGTGACCTTGTCGACATTCATCATGAACAACTTTTTGCGAAGGCGCGAAACGGTAGCTGTGTTCTTCGAATTGGAAAAGGCTTATGATGCCTGTTGGAGAGGAGGTATCCTCCGCACTATGCACAGGTGGGGCCTACGCGGTCGCCTGCCCCTTTTTATTGATTCCTTTTTAACGGAACGAAAGTTTAGGGTACGTGCGGGTTCCGTATTGTCCAACGTCTTCCTCCAGGAGAACGGAGTGCCTCAGGGCTTCGTCTTGAGCGTACCCCATTTTGCCATCGCGATCAATCCAATTATGGATTGCAAACCACCTAATGTCTCAGGCTCTCTCTTTGTCGATTACTTCGCGATCTACTGCAGTGCCCAGAGAACATGCCTCCTGGAGCGCTGCCTTCAGCGTTGTCTAGACAGCCTCTACTCATGGAGCATGGCAAATGGCTTCTGGTTCTCTGAAGAGAAGACGGTTTGCATCAACTTTTGGCGATATAAAGCGTTCCTTCCGCCATCCTTACATCTTGGTCCCGTTGTCCTCCCATTCGTGGAAACATCTAAGTTTCTAGGGCTCGCGTTGGACAGGAAACTGTGTTGGTCTCTGCATGTCTCTTATTTGGCGGCCCGCTGTACACGTTCCCTTAATGTCATCAGAGTTCTTAGTGGTTCATCTTGGGGAGTGGATCGCACTGTCCTGCTTCGCTTGTATCGGTCCATAGTCTGATCGAAGCTGGATTATGGGAGCTTCGTCTACTCGTATGCTCGGCCATCCCTCTTACGCCGTCTCAACTCCATCCACCATCAGGGGTTACGTTTTGCGACCGGAGCCTTATACACTAGTCCCGTCGAGAGTCTTTATGCTGAAGCTGCCGAATTACCATTGACCTACCGGCACGACATACTGCTTTGTCGGTATGCCTGCCGGCTGTTGTCTATGCCTGACCACCCCTCTTACCAGTCCTTCTTCACCGATTCTTTCGACCGTCAGTACGGGTTGTATGTGTCTGCCCTGCTGCCCCCAGAGTCCGCTTCCGTCGCCTGCTTCGACAATTGGATTTTGCCCTCCCTACCACCTTCAGAGAGGGTGAGAGCCCGACACCACCTTGGCTCCAGGCTCCGGTTCATATTTATCTCGACCACATCTCACTCCAGAAAGAGGGTACTCCGGCTGCAGTGTATTGCTCACGGTTTGTCGAACTTCGTGCTCGACTTGCCGGTCACACCTTTATTTTCACCGATGGTTCCAAAACTGACGATGGTGTCAGCTGTGCCTTTGTCGTCGGGGCCGCCACCTTTAAATACCGGCTCCTCGACCAATGTACCAGCTTTACGGCCGAACTTTTTGCTCTATCAGGCTGTTCAGTATGCCCGCCGCCACCGCCATTCATCGTATGTACTCTGCTCTGACTCACTCAGTGCTCTTCAGAGCCTTGGAGCTCCCTATCCGGTCCATCCCTTGATTCAACGGATACAGCAGTCCCTCCATTCTTTCGCTGATAATGGTTCCCCTGTCAGCTTTCTGTGGGTTTCCAGACATGTAGGAGTGCCTGGGAATGAGGCTGCGGGTGCTGCAGCCAAGGCTGCAGTCCTGCCTCGGCCAGCCTCCCATTGTGTCCCGTCATCTGACGTCATGGGGATGTTTGTAAGAGGCTTGTGTCGTTGTGGTGGGATGCTTGGTCATCCCTCCAAGGAAACAAGCTCTGGGCAGCAAAACCGATCCCAACTGCTTGGACAACCTCCTCCCGACCATCTCAGCGAGAGGAGGTCCTTCTGACCAGGTTGCGGATTGGGCATTGCCGGTTTAGCCAACGCTACCTGCTCTCCGGTGACCCAGCCCCGCAGTGCCCTTGTGGTCAGGCATTAACAGTGCGCCATGTTTTATTGTCGTGTCCCCACTTTAGTCAGTCTCGTGTTGTCCTGTCCCTGCCATCTACTTTACCGGATATTTTAGCTGATGACTCTCGAGCAGCTGTTCGTGTTCTGCGTTTTATAACTTTGACTGGCTTGTCCAAAGACATCTAACCTTTTTACTTATTTTATCTGCATATTTGTCAGGTCTTTCTGGTGTCCCCCCCCCCCTCCCCTTCAGTTTTACTAGATTCCATGTGCTCTAACAGTGACTGGGCGCTAATGACCTCAGTAGTTGAGCGCCCTTAAACCCCACCAAAAAAAAAAAAAACCCAAGCCTTTCAAGCGGCTAGAAGGGAATGTCCTTATATTCATTACACATTGCAGTGAATCCTATAATGCCCCATCTACAGGATGGGAGCTTCTCAGTGCCGTTGTACATTGCCCCAACAGCTCCTTGGCCTGATCACATACACAGCCAGATGATTAAACATCTTTCATCTGACTACGAGCGACATCTTCTCGTGATCTTCGACCGGTTTTTGAATTCTTCCCATTGGTGTAATTGACATCAGGTCTAACAGAGGCTGAAATACAATCTTACCTCTCTGATCAGGGTGCCATTGCCGTTCATTGTGTAATGAAAAAGGTAGATTCCTGCTTAGTGCCCACCTGCACTCTTTGTTACCTTTGGTAGTGGTGCTTCTGTAAAAGCTCAAAGTAGGTTACGAAATTATAACCGTCCAGCCATACATTTCGAACCTAATGCACTGCACCCAGAGCAATTATTTTAACCACACTAGAACGTCTTTTGTCAAATGTCACCAGTGGTAGGGATGAGCACGAGGGCGATTTTCCACCTCCTCTCCCTCGGCAGCTGCTGAGGTGACACCCCTACATCTTCTCATCATGACTATTCACCAGTGGAATGATCACAGCCTTTGGTCACACAAGGGATTTACAGCTGCTTCTAGCGCTGCAGCGGCCCTCTGTACTCTGCCTTTAGGAAACTAAATTGCGCCCTTGCAACTGCTTCGAGGATTCACATTACTTACTGATTCGTTTTGACCTTCCACCTGAGGTTGGCATTCCAACTCGTGGGGGCGTCATGCTGCTCATATGGGATGACCTTCATAGTCAACCCATCTCCCTGACTATCTGTCATAATGCTGTTGCAGTTCACCTCCTTCCCTGCCTGTCTTCTTCCCTGTGTACCATTTGTCGCTCTGTCATTCGCTGTCACCAGGGCCCCCAGGGGCTCAGCATTCATTTGCTGAGGACGGGCTTGGCGACCCCGGGGTCCTAAGCTGGGGACTGGTCGGCGCCGCCAGTCTCCTGTCACCGTAACCCCCGGACATGCTTCAGCGACCACCGTATGGCGCGGCGGTGGAATGTTGTGTGCTGCGGGGAATGGTAATCTTGGCTTGACCGCCTGGATTGCGAGGAAGGCCGACCTCTCTAAAAACCCCTCAATCTTCCGGTGTGCTCTGCGCCTATGAGATGCATGTCTGTTGAGGTGGAACAGTCGCAAGCGGGCAACCTCTGAGGCACCTGCCGCACCCCAGTTGTATTAGGCTTACTCAGGCATGCGGGGCCCTGTCTGAGCGCACCCTTAGTTCCCTAGCTGCTCGTGGGACCGCAATGGACCCTTCGACCTCTACATTTCCCCCTGCCAGTGGCTTGGGTGGGCCACTGGTAGGAAAACACACCCCATCGAAGAAGCGACTTCGTGCTGCGAGTCCTCCAGCGCCTAGTGTTGATCGAGATTTGTCAGACTGTCGTAACAGAGCACATGCTGATAATCAGAATGTGTTTTTGATTATTAAACGGAAGGAGGGTAGCTTTGAGAGGGTTTCTCCCTTTTACATCCACAAGGGTCTTGAGGGAATTGCAGGAACACTTAAATCTGTGAAGCGACTTCGCAATGGGACCCTGTTAGTTGAGACATCTAGTTCCCGTCAAGTCGCTTCTCTTCGGAAAGCAACCTGTCCCGGTGAGTACGCTATCGAGACCGAGCTTCACTCCACTCTGAACTACAGTAAGGGTGTTGTGACATGTAGGGACCTGGTGGATATCCCCACAGACGAGTTAAAATCTGAATGGGCTGATGAAGGTATTGTTGACGTGCAGCATATTATGAAACGAGTCGATGGGGACCTAGTCAAATCCGATTCGTTTCTCACGTTCAGTTGCCCACGACTCCCAGAGCATGTTCTTACGTTTGCCAGTAAGGCCATATTTCCCCAACCCAATGCGCTTCCTTAAATGTCAGCGCTTTGGGCATACTACGTTGGGGTGCAATGGGATAGGCACTTGTGGTAAATGTGGTCAGCCTGCCCATGAAGGAGCTGATTGTTCGTCGCCTGTGAAGTGCGTGAATTGCTCTGGGAGTCACCCTGTCTGGAGCCGGGTCTGCCCCATCTATCTCGACGAACGGAAGATACAGGAGATAAAAACATCTAAGCGCATCCCCTATGGTGAGGCCAAGAAGCTCTTTAAGGCCATGCAACCTCCTGTGTTTACTACATCTTTCGCTTCCGTTCTGAAAAAACCAGTACAAATGGCCACTGTTGCTACGCAAACGGAGGTTGCTAGTGTTAGCACTAATACCTGCGTTTGCCAGTGCACTTGTGCTGCTGCGGTTGTTTTGCAACCTGCTGCTCTCCCCGCAACGTCGGACAAGGCTGTGGTTGCTGACATTGGGGTACTTCCTCCCTCTCCCCATATGGGGCCTTCTGCCCAGGCGAGTAATGCTCCACTTGTTGACAAGGCTCTGCCTTCTAAGCCCCCCAAGACGAAGACGCCGAAGCTGAAGGTTTTGCCACCTGCGGAGACTGGTCAGGGGCGGTCCGATGACGAGGCCATCGTACTGTCTGACGTCTCTCGTGGGTCATCATCGGAGCTGATGGACATTGACGTCGACCGGGGGCGATCTTCTCGCCCCAGGAATAAATCTCCGGCCAGTACGGGCTCTCCTCCAAAGCACAGAGGCAGGGTGAGAGTTCAGCCCCCCTAATCACTGGCTCCCATATTACAGTGGAACCTGAATGGGTTCAGGATGCATGTGGCCGAATTACAGCTCCTTGTACGAGAGTGCCCTTTGTGCTTATGTCTCCAAGAGACACATTTTCGGGCCACTGATGCTCCTTCTTTACGGGGCTATAAAGTCTATCGGAAAGATGATCTGATGGGGGGAAGGGCAAAGGGTGGTGTTGCGGTTTTTGTCCGTGACATGCACCCCTCATCTGAGCTCCCTCTCGTTACAGACTTGCAAGCAGTTGCAGTTGACCTTCTTGTGGGTCGGAGGCTCACGGTCTGTTCACTTTACTTACCACCTCAGGATGCGATAGACTCTGAGGCTCTCGCAGACCTTATTAGCCAACTCCCCCGCCCATTTCTTCTTCTGGGGGACTTGACTGCTCATAATGTCTTATGGGGCTCTTCGACTACTTGCCCCAGGGGTCGCATTCTGGAAAGCCTCATGATGTCTGAAGAACTGTGCATCCTCAACTCTGGTGCTCCCACTCATTTCTGTACTGCTTCTGGGTCATCAGCTATTGACCTTTCCTTTTGCTCTCCAGCACTCGCGGATTCTGCTCTGTGGGAGGTTGCTGCTGACCTCCATTCTAGTGACCACTTTCCCCTTTGGATTCGCCTCCTGGATGAGGCTATGGCATTTCCGGTACCGCCCCGGTGGCACCTCTGCAGGGCTGACTGGACACTTTTCAGCCAACTGGCTGTTTTGGAACACTGTGCCAGCGTCCACGAATGGGTAGACCATGTTACAGCCGTGATATCCCATGCTGCTGAATTGTCAATCCCACGGTCATCCAGTCATCCCAAGAGGTGTCCTGTCCCTTGGTGGACCACTGAGTGCCGCTCAGCTATCCGAGCCCGCCGTGCAGCTCTGCGCCGCTTCAGGAGCCGTCCCTCAGCTGACAATCTTGCGGCCTTTCGGGTGGCAAGGGCCAAGGCGCGGCGAGTGGTTAAAGAGAGCAAACGACGGTCCTGGCAATCGTTCTTGAACTCCATCTCCCGCTCCACTAGTTCTACGAAAGTGTGGGAAGCCATCAGGAGAATTTCCGGGAAACTCGGCCAGCTACCTGTCACGGCATTGCTGCATCAGGGAAGTCTCCTCACGGCGCCGAGAGACATTGCCCAGACACTGGCCATGCATTTTGCGGAATCTACCGCTACAATTAACTGTGATCCGGATGCCTGCCGGTACCGCACTGCCATAGAGAGGGGTCACTTGGACTTCCGGTCTCCTAATTCTGAACCCTACAACTGCCCCTTCACAATGTGGGAACTGGATTCGGCCCTGTCTGAGGCTCATGATACTGCGCCTGGCCATGATCAAATCCGGTATAGCATGCTGCAGCACTTGTTACTGCCTTCCAAGGAAGTTCTCCTGACTTTTTTTAATATGATATGGTTATCTGGCACGTACCCTGACTTGTGGAAGGAGGCGATTTTGATCCCCCTCCTCAAACCGGGGAAGGACCGAACGCATCCCAGCAGTTACCGAAGTATCGCTTTGACGAGCTGTGTCGGGAAGACGTTAGAACGCATGGTCAACCGTCGCCTGGTTTGGCTGCTCGAAACCAGGCAGCTCCTTAGCCCCTCGCAGTGTGGCTTTCAGAGATGTCGTTCAACTATAGACAACTTGACCCTGCTTGAGGCGGCCATCCAGCAGGCCTTCCTCCGTAACCAGCATTGTCTCGGTGTCTTCTTTGACATTCATAAGGCGTATGACACTACTTGGCGCCGCCATATCCTCAATCAACTCCATGAGTGGGGTTTTCGTGGCCGTCTCCCCATCTTCCTTCGGTCCTTTCTTTCCCACCGCCTCTTTCGATATAGGGTTGGTAATGTGCTATCTGATTTGTATGCGCAGGAGAATGGTGTTCCTCAGGGAAGCGTTTTAAGTGTCACCCTCTTTGCCGTCGCCATTAACAGTATCACGTCCACTATCCGGAGTCCTGCCCAATGCTCCTTGTTTGTGGACGATTTTGCTGTTTTCTGTTCTTCCTCCAGTCTTGTCACTGCTAGTCGGCAGTTGCAGCTTACGATACAGCGATTAGCGGCATGGACTGTGAAGACGGGTTTTACCTTTTCTGCCGACAAATGTGGGTGTGTTCATTTTAGTCGTTCTCGACGTCTTTTTACCTCCCCTGAATTGCGTCTGAGGGACACCATTCTTCCTTTTAGCGACACTGTGCGGTTCCTGGGCCTCACTTTTGATTCCAAACTGTCGTGGTTGCCTCACCTTAAAGACCTCAAGGTGCGGGCCCTGAAGGCACTGAATATTTTGAAGTGTCTGAGCCATCGGTCCTGGGGAGCAGATCGGGCACGTCTGCTGCAGTTTTATAGGGCTTTCGTCCGATCGCGTCTTGACTATGGTTGCACCGTGTATGGGTCAGCAAGGCCTTCGTATCTGAAGATACTTGACGCAGTACACCATGAGGATATCAGGCTGGCCACTGGTGCCTTCCGTACCAGTCCCATCCCCAGCCTGTGTGGTGAGGCAGGGGAACCGCCGCTCGCCATCCGGCGGCAACTCCTCATGGTGCGACGGGTGTGTCAATTTCTTGCCTGTCCTACAACCCTTGCATACCCTACCGTTGCCCGACCGCCTATGGAACGTCTCTTTTCCAGTCGTCCCAGGGCACCGAGACCATTTGGGATTCGTGCCAAGCATTTGCTCGAGTCCCTTGGTGTGGAGCGTATGGCCCCCCAACGACAAGGTTTTACTCGCATGCCTCCCTGGTTGCTCCAGAGGCCCTGCGTCCTTTTAGACTTGTCGGAGTACCGGAGGAGCTGCACTCCTGCGTTTGTTTTTACCGCCTTATTTTATGATATTTTAAACCAGCATCCCGACCATGTACCAGTATTTACGGATGGCTCTAAACTGGGGGACTCTGTTGGTTGTGCTGTTGTTTTCCCTGATCGAGTCGTCAAGTTACGGCTTCCTGCGGCGTTTACCATCTTTGATGCCGAATTGTTTGCGATCTTGCGGGCATTGGAGCAGATGAGATGTGTTCCCAGTCGTAAGTTCCTCATCTGTTCTGACTCACTGAGTGCCCTTCAGACCATGCAACACTTGTACCCAGCGGATACGGTCGTCCAGAACATCCATGATGCCCTCCTCCACCTGCAGCGGCAGGGGAAGGAGGTTTCCTTCTGCTGGGTGCCGGGGCACGTGGGTATTAGGGGAAACGAGTTGGCGGATGTGGCTGCCAAAGATGCATGTTCCCTCCCTCACGTTGTTGACTGTGCCGTCCCCCTCCATGCTATTACCTCCCTCCTGCGTTTTCGCGTTATGCGTCAGTGGGAAGAGGAGTGGCTGACAGTCGGTGAAAATAAGCTGCGTCTGGTCAAGGCCACCACGCGGCCATGGCGTACGTCCTACCAGTCATGCAGGCGGGATGAGGTTCTCCTCACTCGCCTCCGCATCGGGCACAGTCCCTTCACACATGGTTTTTTACTCCGGCGGGAAGATCCCCCAATCTGCAGTGCTTGTGGCGTCCAGATTACTGTCCGCCACATTTTACTTGACTGTCTTTTATTCTCTGACCAGAGGGCGGTGGTTTCTTTGCCACCGGATTTGCCCTCTATTTTGAAAGACGACGCAACGTCTGTGTTTAAGGTTTTACGGTTTTGTGTCCTGTCCAATTTGTTGCCACGGCTTTTAGGGAGAGGTTTTTATTGTGCTGCTGGATGACTGGCTCACCCAGATTTTAGGTAAGAGGTCAACCAGTCACGTCTACCTCCTTGTTTCCCTTCGGTTTCTGTCCTTTCCTTGTGTTTCCTTTCCTTTTTTAGTGCACTCCTTCTCTGGTTTTGCCTCTGTCTGTGAGGATTTGGCACTGCGTCAGGTCTGTGTCTTTTAGCTGTTCCCCTGGTTCGTTGTTCGTCTTAGTCCCTTCACTGCATGTGTTCCTGTTTTTATGCGTTTGGGCGCTGATGACCCCGCTGTTTAGCGCCCGTAAACCTCAAACACACACACACACACACACACACACACACACACACACACACACACACACACACACACACACACACACACACACACACGCTGTCACCAGGGCAGTCTTCATTCAGCTTATTGGGCAGCTACTTCCCCACTTTGGCTACTCAGTGGCTTTAATGCACATCATCTCCTTTGAGTTTCTCCCAGTACCTGTCAGAGGTGTCCTCTAGGCTGAAATTCTTAACCAACTTAACCCCTTCTGCCTTAACACTCCAGCACCCACTTTCCTTTCCTCGCACACCTATTCCCATTTGGACCTATCATTCTGCACTGCCCAGCTCGCCCGTCGTCTTAAGTGGTCCGTTTTTTCTGACACATACTAGAGCGCCCATTTCCTGTGTGCTCTCCATTTGCTGACTGCTACCTGACCTGTGTGCACACCAAAATGGCAGCTTACTATGACTGACTGGCAGGCCAATTACCCTTACTGCTGCAGAACGTTCCATTCCCCACACTTCGTCTTTGCGACGTGTTGCAGTCACTTGGTGGACCGAGGCAGGCCTCGATGAAATTCGCGCAGAGAGACGTGCTCTCAGCGTTTTTAACAGCCACCCTACGCTACCCAACTGCATTTGTTATGAACAGATGTGTGAAAAGCGTCAGAATTCTTCAGGATAGCAGAAGATCTAGACGTATTTCATTCACTAGTAAAAATTCCACACCTTAATCCGTTTAGTGGACCAACCTCGGACGGCTCTCTGGAACAAAGATTCATTCCCCAATTTCTGGCCTGACAGCTGGCAATGTTATCGTGGACCCTACTGGTATCTCCAGCACCTTGGGCCGCCATTTTGCGGAAGTCACGAGCTATTCCCACTATCATCCTGCCTTCGTCCATCAGAAACAAGCGAACCTTTAACAAAGCTAATACACAATTTGAACATAATTTTTGGTTAGTGAAAGAAAAGCGTTAGAAGAAGAGTACTGCATCGTAAAATATTAATAGTTAGAAAAAATTGGCTTTAAACTTCTAAACACCGATAAATACACAATAAATGCATGATTTACACCTGATATTCATTTTGTAAATGGCGCAGTCAAATAATCGCTGCTTTGTCAGTCCGTTCCTTCTTAAAATTAAATGTTCTTGCGTGTGCGTAAGTACATTATATCTACACCCGAGTTACCGAAATGTTTGTCCGTAGTTTCACATAGTTTTTACACAAAATAAAAATAAAACTCGTAGCAATGGTATGAAGTACGTCTTAACATATCGGCGACCAAAAGTACAAAGATAATGGTCTCTAGAATATTTCTTAACGAAAGATAGATTGTTCTTGTGTTGTCAGCTCCTTGCTATCAAGCGCTGAGGCAATGATTTTAAATATCTGCGCCCAGCGGGTTATAGTGTTCATTTAATTTAAACGCTGGGCGCGCGTTTTGGTACAGGCGCATATTAGAAAAATATTCATGTCTTTACTCTCGCACTGTGATGCTTAGCATCTTTACGAACTACAGCTCGTTGGTTGTCCCTTGCTTTAATGACAAATATCTCACATGCGAAGTAGCTGAAATCCAATAATATAACAATATAACTGCAAATTTTGGAATATTTCAATATATATATTATGTTGCCATTCCACAAATAGTAAACATTGTTTCAGAATGGAATAACTATTCTAGTGTGTTGTAACAAGGACAGAAAATGCATGTAAAAATGTTAGATAGGGCAATGAATAACGTAGTTGTGGATGAATTCAGTGTTTCACATCATGAAACACTTGAACTCGTGATACAATCGAAGTAAGTGATTCTCTATCGCTTTTGTGGCTATCCATCGAAGATACATTATATGTTCTCCACGAGACTGATGGCAGTAAGATGTGTATCCAGATGGTGCTGATGAAACCAATGCCGTTCTGGCAAGACTCGCTAGCACCATATTCCTCTCTTTTGACAGTGATGCTGAAGATTATTTTCCTGAAGAAGTGTCCGTACAAGGGACGAAAAAGCTGCAGGAAAGTCTGAACTTCTCTGGAAGAAGGGGACGTTGCTCCAGTCACAGGACTAATTGTTCCTCTTCCTGCATCAGCTGCTGCTGAGCTAGTAACTCTTATTGAACATTTTAGAACTCAGGAGGTGGATGACATGCTTCACAACTTGGTACACCAGTCAAATCAGTATAGCATACAGAAGACCGGAACAGTGGACACACAAAAGTTGGAACTGGAACAAATGGTTGGCATGTATCTTAGAATGAGACTTCATCAAATCCTAGCTTTCGTTGCTACTGAGAGACCCATATGACTACCCATTGATTCGTACCATTATGTCAGGAAACAGATTTGAAAAACTGTTGAGCGTCCTCAACTCCGAAAATTCATTAGTGGCTCACAGCACTAGGGCAATCCCTGGAAAATAACCCATGACTGAATCAAAACAGAAAAAATTGTTTGAAAACTTTAAAAGCAACCATTACTTAGACACTGTAGTGGTGTTCTTGAAGTCAAACGCACCATGAAACAACAACCGCAAAAACAAACCTATGAGGTAGGGATTCAAGGGGTAGGGCACGAAATTCTGGCTACTTACACGACTGACATTTCTCAGGGTGTAGCAGGAAAAATATAAAATCCAACAGAAAAGCAGGGGAAGGACTCCCATGTTAAGTAGTCGTAAAATTCACCCGTTGCCAGAAAACTAAAATTTCAAGGTACACCCCGACAAAGTCTTTACGAATGACACACCTTAGTACTTGTTGAATAGAGGCATCTTTCCCATTGGGACATTAAGAGCAAATAAGCTGAAAAATCGACGTGCCCAACGAGAAGACATGAAGGATGGAGAACGAGGAGCAATGGCATGTCCAACAAACGATGCAGGGAGATTCATTGTAGTGATACGGTACGATAACAAACGTGTTACTTTGTCAGATTTCGTTGGTATAATACACACGTAGACCATATCACAAAGACCGAGGGAGGTGGCGCAGTGGTTAGACACTGGACTCGCATTCGGGAGGACGACGGTTCAATCCCGCGTCCAGCCATCCTGATTTAGGTTTTCCGTGATTTCCCTACATCTCTCCAGACAAATGCCGGGATGGTTCCTTTCAAAGGGCACGGCCGACTTCCTTCCCCTTCCTTCCCTAATCCGATGAGACCGATGACCTCACTGTCTGGTCTCCTTCCCCAAAACCAACCAACCAACCATATCACAAAGACAATACGTGCAAGTCCCAAGAGAAGACGTTATTGCGTCCTACAATACGTGTATGGGTGGTACTAATCTGACAAATCGTCACTATACAAATAAAACATCGATGAGGTAGTACTTATACAGCTTCCGGCACACAATTAAAATTGGGGTAGTCACCAGGTTACTCGAATATAGTAAAGACTGCAGGTTTCTTAAAGAACGGCACATTCCATTGCGTCAATTAAAAACGCAAATTTCGGGTAGACTATTAGCTGGAAAGAAAAATGGAAGCGAGGACGCCCAAGTAAAGAGGACATGTGAAAGAGCTACGACAACAGTTCTGCCAGTTGTAGACTGGCAACAGGAAAAGTACGATAAATGGCCTGTATGGGAGGAAACAAGAGGACGATGGTAGATGAGTTTCAAAATGGTATCGCCTACATCTGCATCTGCATCTATATCCAACAAATGACCGTGAGGTGCATGGCAGGGGTTATGTCCCACTGTACCAGTTACTAAGGTTTCTCCCTGTCCTATTCACATGTACAGCGCAGGAAGAGCGATCGTTTGAATGCCTCTGTGCGTGCATCTTATACTAACGATTTCAGTGTGGGCAATACGTAGGGGGTTAGGCAGTAATCGCAGAGTAATCAAAGCCGGTTCTTGAAATTTTGACAGACTTTGTCGGGATAGTTAACTCTTATCTTGGAGAGTATGTTCCTTCAGCATATCCCCCACGAATTAAACCTATGACAGTTCGTGCTGCCCTTCTGTGTATACGTTACATATCTTCTGTTAATCCTATCTCGTATCGGTCCCACATACTTCAGCAATATTCTAGAACTGCTCGCACGAGTGATTTGTGAGCCATCTACGTTGTACACAGATTGAATGTGGTCAGTATTCTCTCAATAAACCTGTGTGCCGCCTGCTTTACCCACTGCTGAACCTATGATAATTCCATTTCATGTCCCTGCACAGTGTTAGACCCAGGTAGCTGTATGAGCTGTCCTATTCCACCAGCGACTCACTGATGTTATAGTGAAAGGATACCAAGTTTCTAGTTTCGTGAACTGCAAAATTTCACATTTATGAACATTTAGAGCAAGTTCCCAACCTCTGCAGCATATTGAAACCTTAACATCTTACTGAGTATTTATGCAGCTTCTCTCAGATAGTAATTGATTATAGAAAACTGCAGAAAGCCTGATTTTACTACTAGTGCCGTCTGTAGGCTCATTAATGTACAAACAGCAAGGGTCCCAATACACTTCCCAGGGCCACACTGGTGAATGTTATTTCAGCTGGCGATGTGTGTCCATCCAAGTCAACATGCTGTGGCCTCCCAACCAAAAGTTCCTGAAGCCAGTCACAAATTTCACTTCATACTCCACATGATGGTACACTTGACAATAAGTGTAGGTGTGATAGTTCGTCAGATGCTTATGGGAAATCAAGAAACACTGCATCTGCCTGGTTGCCGTGATGTCATCTAAGAAGTGCAAGTTGGGTGGCACATGATAGTTTCCGAAATCCATGCGAGTTGGCATTGAGGTGGTCATTCTGCTCAAAACAAAGTACCCATTATGTTAGAGCTCTGAACATCATCTAAGATTCTACAAAAAGTCGATGACAAGGATACTGGAAGGTAGAACTCTCCTTCATTTCTATACGTTCCTTATAGGTGGGTATGACCTGTGCGTTTCCACAAGAACTGGGTACAGTTTCATGTTCAAGGGATCTAAGATAGATGATAAGAGGGCTAACTCAGCCGCAAATTCAGTATAGAATCTGACAAATAACATGGGAGCCTGAAGCTTTGTTAAATTTCAGATTTCAGCTGCTTCTCACGCCACTGACATTAGTACTTATTTCATTCATCTTTTCAATGTTATGAGGAATAATTTCAGGAAATTCTCCTTGATTTTCCATTGTATTGGAGCATTTGGAAACGGAGTAATGCATGTCAACCTTCTGCTTTTTCTACCCTCGCTTTCAGTCCCTCTCATTCTCTAGGGACTGGACCCTAACACTGGTGCCACTGGCAGCCTTTACATATGACCAGAATTTATTTGGGTATTATAAAATGCCATTTGACAATATTTTGTTGCGGTTGTCATTGAAGGCATCACGCTTTTCTCTGACAAGTAAACGTGTTTCATGCAGCACCTTTCTATAGCCCTACACTTTCACACCTATTATGCAGTAATGTTCCTTTAAAAGTTCTTTTACAGCTACTCTGTATCACGGAGGTTATCTCCCATCATGAACTGTTGTACTGGGTACATATCTATCAAGCACATGGTCAATTACCCTTTCGAACTTGAGCCATAATTCCGATACATGCTCCTGCCCTATGCTGAAAGTTCATTGGCATAGGACGCCAGTGATTTTTATCTAGTTCACAGAACATACATATCTCGTTCTGCTTGTTTTAGTTGACATCTGTACTTCAGTAACCATTGTTGCCACAACCACATCATGGTGGCTGATACCAGTTTCGATGTCGATATCCTCAGAGTTCAGGTCTGTTCCTTGCATTAAATCCAATATATTTCCATCATGACTGGGGTTCTTAACTATCAGTTCTAGATAATTGTTGAAGGCATCTAGTGAACTTTCACAGGACGTTCTACCACACCCACCACTAAAAAAACTGTAATTTTCCCAATTGTTGGATGATCGAAGTCTCCACCAATGATTACAGTATGATTGGGGAACTTTCTAAGAAGTGAACTGAGGTTTCCTCTAAAGTTTTCAGTTACATCGGGAGAAGAGTCTGTCGGGTGATAGGTTAGAATTATACCCAGTCTTGCTCAATCACTCATATGCAGCTTCAATTTCTCTCTGTGGATTTGAGTTACTCTGCGACAAATACACCACCTCCATCTCTCATTTGGCTACCCTTTCGATATACACCTAAATTTTCCCTAAAACTCTATCAGTTTTGAGTTTGAACCAGCTTTCTGTAACTACCACAATGAGCTTCACTGCTTTTCGTGAGCACTTCAAACTGTGGCACTTCACTGAATATGAACTTCACCATTAGGATTTTAATACTCCCACATGTGGGATGCGTTTCTTTTGATCTTGCACTGGCACTTCTGGGTTTCCTACAGTGGGTGTTATCTGAATGTATGAACACCACCAGGTAATAAGGTTGATGAAACTGGAATGCCTACATGCACTATATCACATCCGATACAGTAGTGCTTCTGTCAGATCAGGGCAAGCTAAGTAGTTCATCGCGTGCCACATGAAAAGCCCAATGAGCTGCTACTGGTGTCTACATTCCAGCACCACTCAAATATCTTGCCGAAATAGCCGAATGTATTACTTGTGGTAGGGATGTTCATGCAGGCAATTGCCTGCCACCTTCTCCCTGCTGTATAAACTACAATGGCGACCATGCAGCCTCATTTCGTTAATGTCCTGTGTATCTCCATGAGCAAGCTGTCCAGGAGATCCGAGAGAAGGAAAAAGAGCCTTACCCTGTAGTTACCAAGCTGTGTTGTCCTCCATCTGGTACTAACAGCGTCATTCTTCGTACTCGTTGCTCCACAAACGAAATCGCCACACAGACATGTGACCTCCAATTTAGCATTGCAGTTATAAAATCGCCCAGTGTCAAGTTAGTATCTCCTCCTCCTCCAACTGTGCAACAAGCCACCAGATCTTCTCTGGTGGCAAAATCACCTGCTACACGACCAGAAGGCTGGAAATCACAGACTGAGTTGCCTGTGAGGGTTTTAAACTTCCTGCAAGCCAACACACACCTGAGCCTTCATCTGCTAACTGCAAAGGCTCAGAGATACCAATGGCAAACGTTCTTCCCCTTCACTGACTCGCAGGTCCTGATAAGCAGTGTTGTCGCATGATACCCTCCTGCCCAGCCTCTGTTCTGCCAGTGCCAACCTTTCTCCTGCCATGGAAGTTACACACAAAGTGAGAATGCCGACACTTCTGTAGATTGCATGGAATAGGTGCCTCCAGCCACTGCACCCTATAGCAGTGAGGCTTTGAAGGCGGACACCCAGCCACTGAGGTGACAACCAATCATTTTCCCTCCTCCCGTTTCCTTGTCATGACTTCCCGCCAGTGGAATGTTTTTCAATACATCCAGCGAGGAGGAATTAAGCTGCTCTTGGAATCGTAGCATTCTCTTATCTGCCTCCAGAAAACAAAATCGCCCTCGTGACGCCAAAGACTTCTTTCATTTCTTTCCAGTCCACGTCGACCTTCCCCCCAAATGATTGCTTTCCAGCTCGTGAAGGATTCATGCTGCTCGTATTGGGTGACGTTCATATTCAAACCATCTCACTGAACACTAGACTGCAGGTTGTTGCTGTTTGCATTTTCCTTCACTTCTTCCCCGTCCTATTGTTCACATCACTCCAGCATGTGGGGTTAGCAGTGTAGACCACCTCCAGCCTTTGGCCAACGCCCTCACCTCTTTCTGCAACTTCGTGACTTTAATGCACACCATACACATTGATGCTCTTCAAGAACCTGCGAGACGTGCGCTATCTCAGCCGACCTTCACTATAAACTCAACCTCATCTGCCTTAACACTGGAGCACCCACGTTCCTATCAGACTCCACACACAGCTATTCCCATTTGGACCTCTCGTTCTGCTCTGTGACGTGTACTCGAGCAAGTTTCCTGTGTGCTATCCTTTCACTGACGCATACCCCTACATACATGTAAAACGGTTGGTAGCTTTCTAAGGCTGATTGGAGGCTTTACTCCTCCCTGGTGACCTTCAATGAAAAAACTTCCACTAGCGCTGAGGAGGTAGAATACCTTAAAAACGTACCCTTGCTGCCGCTGCACATTTCATTCCTCAGACTTCCTCTTTACTGAATTGTGTCCTGGCTCTCTCGTGGACTGAGGCGAGCCGCGACGCATTTTGTGGACGGAAACGTGCTCAACGCGTTTGTAACTGTCGTCCTACGATGGCAAACTACATTCCTTACAAACAGTTGCATGCGCATTGGCGCTGTATTCTTAGAGATAGCAAAAACGTAGGTGAATTTCATTTACTAATTTTAAGTACCACTCGCTCTTTCATGTGGGCCAAACTCACACGGCAGTCTGGGAGAAATGTCCTTTCTCAAATTTGCGGCATGACAGTAGCAGATGTCATAGTAGACTCCACTGCTATCTACAGTACCTTGGGCTGTTGTTTTGTGGAGGTTTGGAGCTCTACACATTACCACCCGGCCTTCCTCGATTGAAAACCAGTGGCGGTGGCTCGGACAATAACTTTATCAGAAACGTGATGGCCACAATGTCGCCTATACAACGAGGGAGGTGTACGGTGCTCTCACTTCATCCTGATCCTCTGCCCCAGGGCTGGATGATGTTAACATTCAGATGTTGCAGCACCTTTTCTCGCAGGCAAGTGTTCTCTCCTTCATATGTACAATGTCTTCTGGGTGGAGGGAAGATTTCCCAGATGCTGGACTGAAGCCACTGTCAAACACAAGCATATAAGCATGGTAAGGACAAGCACTCTTCTAGCTACTGCCCCATTTCCCTCAGCAGCTGTTTTCAAGGTGATCTAACATAAGATTCATCACCAGCTGGTACAGTGGTTAGTCCTGCAATTTACTAACCAGTGCCCAGTGTGGATTTAGTGCGCCATTCTCTTGTTGACAATCTCGTCACTTCGTCCACCTACACCGTGAACGGCTTTCTATGGAAACCCCAGGCAAGCTATACTTCACGATTTGGAGAAAGCCCACGACATCTGTTGGATGACTGGCTTCCTCTGTACCCTCTACTCCTAGCTTTCCTGTTCCCCTCCACAATTTTTAAAAGATGGAGGTTTCAATGTGTGTGTGGGCTGCGTCTCGTCAGACACCTTTATCCAAGAAATCGGCGTACCTCAGGATTATGTCCTCAGTATTGTCCTCCTCGCTACCGCCATTAACGCTATAACGGTCTGCCTCCTGCCAGGCCTGTCTGGCTCCCTTTTCATTGACGATTTTGTCATCTACTGCAGTTCTCCACGGACCTCTCACATAGAGCGACGTCTTCAGCGAGGTCTCGAACTTCCTTGCTCATGGAGCATCGACAACTGTATTCCTTTTTCCACTGACAAAACAGTTGTGTGGATTCCTGGCAGAGCAGTCCGTTTCTCCCACCATCTTCACATCTTTGGCCTGTTGCTCTTCTGTTCGTTGGAACTACGAAATTCCTGGGGCTCATGTTCGATAGAAAACTCTTCATTCTCCCATGTGTCCTACCTGGCATCCCACTGGTATGTGGTTCCTCGATTTCCTACGTGTCCTCAACTGTACTTCCTGGGAGCAGATCGAACCACCGTCTTCTGTTTGTACTGGTCCCTTGTCCATTCGAAACTAGACTACAGGTGCTCTGTTTATGCATTTGTCCGTCGTACACGATCTCAACACTACCCACCATTGTGGCATCTGTTTGGCCACTGGCGCCTTTTAGTGTACACTGAAGATGCTGAACTACCAGAGTCATACTGATGAGATATTCTCCTGAACAGATACACATGGAGTTACGCTGCCATGCCTGGCCACCCATCGTATGCCTCCTTCGATGACTCCTTTCAGTATAGGGCCTATCCCTTTTCAGTTGCCTCCTGGAGTCCATTTCCAGTTCTTGCTCCAGCAGCTGAACTTTGCACTGCCTGCAACTCACCCAGTTGGAGTGAGCCCTTCAGCACCTCGGCTTTGTGTGGCGGACCATGTTCACCTGAGCTTTAATTTGCTTCCTAAGGACACTAATGCTGCCTCGCTCTATTGCCTTCACTTTCACTACCCACACAAGGGACTTCGAGATAGCACAGCCAGAGCCATCTGTGTACAGAAAGGTACTATCAGGTGTGCCTTTGTCATTGGCGCACAAGTTTTTCAGTATCAGCTTCTGCAACACTGCTCAGTATTAGCTGCAGAGCTCTTCTCCCTCTATCAGGCCAGAGTACATCTGGTGACACAGGCTTTCCAACTGTCATCTGCTCAGACTTAGTGCCCTTGTCTTTGTGCACTGTACACTGCCCACCCCTCTGTGCAATGAGTCCTGGAAAACTCACTTGCTCACCCTTGATGGAGCCGCTGTGACATTACTGTGGGTTCCTGTTCATGTCAGCCTGACAGGAAATGAGCCTGCTGAAGCTGCTGCCAAGACTGCTGTCCTCTTACCCCAGCCTGCTAGGTCTTGTACTCTTTCAGGTGATCACTGTTCCAGCCTGCCAGCAGGTGGTGCCACTTTGTCATTACCACATGTCCTCCATTCTAGGGAACAATCTCCAGGTTATTGAGGCTCTCCCAGTGATATGGACAACCTCCTCCTCTGCCCTCTCGACGTGAGATCATTTTAGCTAGGTTTCGTATTGCGCACTGTCCTTTTAGGCATCGTCATTTGTTTAAAGATAATCCCTCACCAGTTTGAACTCATTACCCTCAGTCTCTGACGGATCGCGACATCCCGACGGAATGCCCTTTTCTTAAAAACTTACGTTCTCATTTAAGTTTGCTGTTACGTTATCTCACGCCTTAGCGAGCGACGCACGGACTGTCGACCGCGTTTTGCTTTCGATCCGTCGTAGCAATACGGTGAAAGACATTTAATATTCAGTTCAGGACCTCCATTGTGTCTATGGCGTATTTTATGGACCTTTCTCAGTCCTTGTTTTTAAGCTCTTTCCTTCCGTCGATTGTTCTATGGTTCTGACTTGGGCGCGTAAGACTCAAATTTTTGCGCCTTACAAAAAAACCGCAAACTGTCTGGAATGATGGTAGCCACTTGTCCAGAGTCCCAATGCTCCTGGGACAGGCGCTACCTACTCCTTTGTATGCAATGAGTCAACAGACTGTGTATCTGTTGTGCTCCCTGCGTTGTCAGAAGTCACGTATTAGTACGATTAGGTGTAAGCTCAAATGGCTCTGAGCACTATGGGACTCAACTGCTGTGGTCATCAGTCCCCTAGAACTTAGAACTACTTAAACCTAACTAACCTAAGGACATCACACACACCCATGCCCGAAGCAGGATTCGAACCTGCGACCGTAGCAGCAGCGCGACTCCGGACTGGAGCGCCTAGAACCGCACAGCCAACGCGGCTGGCTTAGGTTAAGCCTCAGTTTACACAAGTACTGTCAGTGCAGATAAATTAGATGTCGTAACGTCTTCGGTATTTTAATAAATTTTGCCTCATTCCTATTACCCAATCAGCAGCGTAACCAGATTTTACAAATTATTTCTGGCGTATCCACGATGTAATGCGTAAGTAGCATTGAGACTGATATAGCGCTGTCAGGTGAGCCATTTTGGAGGAATTCCTAGCTACTGATTTTATTTACTACAGTGCTCTGGTATGTCACAAGACGTGCTTTCAACAAGCTTTAACCTTTTGAATTGGGATTTCATCATAATATGGTACTGTAGGCCCAGTCTCCAGATGATACTCTAGGCTGCTAACAAATAAAAGCCAAAGCGGTTGGCATCATCTTCTGAAGGTTTGCATTCAAAGTCTTGGCAATCACATACAGAAGCACAGTTTCGTATGGGGACAAAAGCTGGCTGTTTGTGCATTTTTTGGAAAATCCTAACTATCAGTTCATTCCAGAAGCCTATGGAAAGTGGTGATAAAGTTAGTGCGTTGCTGCTACGTGTCTGGAACAGTCGGTAGAGCACTAGAACACTAAACACAGAGGTCCTTAGCTGTAGTCTGTCCAGTACAGTTTTATTCTGGCAGTAACTTCTAATTCTAGAGTTCCTCGCATTTCTTGTCTCAGCCTGGAATATATTCTTTATATATCCTCAGGGTATATGCATCTTTGCTGTTGCTGTGAACATCACAAAGCTTTTCTTGTTACCAGCAGAAAGAGGAATTCAGTCCAGGCATTCATCGTTTTACAACAAATCATACCAATCAACTGTTTGCAGTTTCCCTTTGTACAGAGGAATTACCATTATCAATGGGAAAGTTCCCCTGAGCGACGTAGTATTGAATGAGGGAAATCTGACAAAATTGAGTTGTGACAAAGCGATGGTGCCCGTCAGCAGTGCCAAACGCAGGTTTGTGTCGTTCTCCAGTTCCAAGCTACTTAAGTGATGGCATCGGTCTTCAGCATTGAAAACAAAATGGATGTTGTTTTCTACTGCCTACTTCAGAATGTTTGAAGAACACGTCGGCCAAGGAAAGAGATTGTAGATACCAGTTACGATTAGTTCACCAGTTTCGGGTGTTAATTAATAGTGTCGTGAGTTGGTTAGCAGGTAAGCATTTCTATTGAAGTCGGACTTCTTGGTTACTCGGTAGGCATGGTGTACGTCGCAGCAGCAGTATCGTATCTATTTTCTCCTCCAGAGCGTAGTTGATCTCCATCTGCACGGTTTCCCTGTAGGACATATCATTGCTTTTGAACAGCATGTTCGGTAGAATTTCTGCTAATGCTCTCGAATTTTCATTTGACATAAATAACTGCTCTCATTTTCCTAGAGATGTGACCCTGTAAAAATAACTTCCGATGTACTGCCGATTCATTCCTTCTCTGTCCAATAAGATCTTCGCGTACATCAAGGAGACATACAGCTGTTGTCTAACAAACAGGTGTTGCTCTCCTAGCGCTACACGGGGGTCACATGTAGGACACTTTCAGGTAAAACCTACCGATGTGAAGCTACATAGACCCCTGAAACAGCTGTCAACTGTGAAACTCCAAAGCTTCATTTTACCTTAGGTAAGCAGTCCGTTCACATGCCGCTCAACAGAGTAGCATAAGCGGTGAGAGACAATGCTGTAGTTGACTTAAGGAGTAATATTCAGTGAGCTTTTGAGCTCAGTGGGAAGGAGATCAAAAAGTTCCAAAACAGCAAACTTAACTTCTCCACAGCAGTGACAGGTTACGTAACTTGTCATTCATTGATTTGGTGTTACACATGTGAAATGCTGAGCTGTGTTCAGACAATGGAGTCCTTGACAGCAACACATTAGATAACTAAATGTATTGAGAAGCAAACAACTTTAGCCAGCTGGGAATACTTCAGATTCTTGACATTACTTTACACACGAGTATACTCACTTTACTAAGCAGTGAAGATAGTCAGGGGAAGAGAATAGGCGGCCCAGAAGGTAATTAGGTTTCTTTTCATAGAGTGCACAGGAACAAACTAAGCTGCTTTTGTGACCATTTCGTCTCCAATATGAGAGCTTTCTTGACGCAAAAGAAGCTGATCACATTTTTTTCTCGGTTGGATGAACGCCATGTTCCCAATGTAGTTGGCAGTTGGCGCAAACGCCCAGAAACGTGATGCTACCAATTCACCTGCTGGCTGTTGACTGTCATTGTGGTAATCCGGCTTTTTGTGGCCTCATCTAAATTGCACAATACTTACCTTGTTTAGGTTGGCTAAAAAGGAGTTTCCAGCAAAGCATACCAAGTGGTACCTGGAGTATGGACACTGTCTCAAAAGACAGAGCAACACTTCAAAACGTTTATTAATACTAAACATTACTTTCCAAAAATTTACATCAAGAGAGATGAATTAAGAATATGAAACTGAAAGAATTCTCAACAATCGTACATTTAACACACATACATCCTTCAAATTTTGCAAATTCTTGGAACATCGAGACAAAACTTTCTTAAATCACTAGATAATTGTGCAAGCAAAGTCAGTGAATTAGACATGCAGGTCAGAAAACAATGAGGAATGAATTTACACACCTTGGACCAAAGGGAATATTGGAATGTATGAGGCAGCAGATGCAATAACAAAGATTTGAAACACAGGAAAAAACTTGGGTTGAAAGAATGCAATGTAGTTTCCTCTGGCCAATCCTTAGCCACCACAAGTTGCCACAATCCACTGCAGGGTCCAGTATTGCTAACAGCCGTTAACCTCCAGTCAGTTGCAACTGATACAACATTTCATATGCCAACGTTTACTGGACCTCAAATGCCATCCAAGCAAATGTCACACATTTTACATAATCTCAGATCAACCATAATTAGTTTTGGAAACCAACATCTGTAAAATTGATAGCCATAGCAAGGACAGTCACAAGGAGCAATGACAGCATTAATTAGGTTATCCTAACTTTCAAATTCACTCCCCTTATCAATGACATGGCTATCTCCATCAGTTAATCACATTCTGCTACGATCTTCATGTAAACTCGCATCTCTATACAGTTACATCAAACCCATCAAAGTTTGGCAGCAATGCTTCAGTAACCTTCCATTCAATATAACTAGGGGTAACCTATGTTTAATGTACTGTCATGTTCTCTGTCCATGTGTCAATGGAATAAAAAAGGTTTGACTACCAACACTTCTCACACACTTCTCACACACAATGCCATATGCCATATCTGACAAAGATGTGGAGTGTTACGTAAAACTCAGGAAGGGTATTGAAAGATGAGAAACGTTTTAGGTAAAAAAACTGTCAAAATCTTGATACTGCCTCGAACAACGGAAGTTAATTCACATAGGCAATAGTCCGCCCTCTCTTCAACACTAGTTTTGAGCCACCAAAATGTAAGGTGTCTTTAATCACAATGGGAGTATAGCAATGTATAAGATGTGCAAGCTGATGCAAAGAATTAATCCTTAGCCAGACACAAGTAACACCATGTTAATCCGTAGGGAAGACCAATAATATTCAGTAATCTCTGCCTAAATCCACAATTGCAAGAAGTCTTATAATGCAAGTAAGGACATCATTCCAGGTAAGCACTGGCATATCAGCAGAATCAAGACAGTGCCTTTCACCAATTATTTCAAATGTGCCATCACTGCTCATACTGCAGACATCATACATAGTCTTGCCCCACCAGCCTCCACCAATTGACTCCACACTGCTCTCCTCTGATCCCTGTGTTGCCACCAGTACTGGTCAAGGAGGTTGTAATTTGCAGATTTGCCACACATTGTCCTAACAGATATTGTGTTATAATGCTGGTGGTCATGCAAAGTTTATTCTACACCAGTCACAACTGCATGCACATTAAAATAAATAGGATGAGGATGGACACAGAACTGAAGGCATTTTTTTCTGAAACACCATTCCACTGATGTTACTAAAAGGCTAACCAAATTAATGGCATGCACTACTAGTTTCATCTTGCTTACAGGTATCTGATAGCTTCCTGGGTCAAGAGAAATGTTATTTTTCGCGATGCAGCCAAATATATGTAATACTGAAAATAAAATTGCCAGAATTTACTCAGTAATAGGTATGAGCTTGCATCAAAGATTCTACACACAAAAGTATTTGTCAGAAACGGTGTGTCGTCAGGCAGTGCAGGTAAGGATGCACAAGACTATTCATTCAATAATTTTTTTCATAATGTGGGGCCATAGTCATAATATATTTCTTTAAAGTCAGTACCGCCATTAGACTGTTGTTTATTTGCAGTTTTACATTTACACTGTCATGATTTCGGCTTGAAAGTGCCATTATCAAGTGCTTTGTGTTACACAGTGCCTACGATGGCATACTCTCGTATTTAAAACATACTGTTAGACACATTGCCTAAGGCTCGATATTTCTTATAAGGCCTACTGCTTCTTTTCACCAAGAATACCATCTTGACTGAATGACAGTTTGCTCTAAGGCACTGTATTACTCTTATAACACTTCATAATGGCACTTTGAAGCCGAAATCATGATAGTGTAAATGTAAAATTGCAAATAAATAACTCTAATGGCGATACTGATTGTAAAGAAATAGTCAGTGTTTCATAATGAGCGCTTAGTTGCTTCCAACAAACATTAAACGTAATTTCAAACATTTTCTAAATGCTTAACGGCAGATAGGTAAAGCATTATCATTTGCAAGGTATCAGAAGTTTAAAGAAACTGCAGTGAATAAAACAGCTTCAAATAATTGTAAGTTCAGTTCGCAGAAGCGATAATAGCAATTAGAAACAAAGTAGCTAACGTTTTTTCTCTTCGTTTGTATTTGACCTTCTTCCATAACATTTGCAAAGTATGCTTCAGCTGTAAGAAAAATCCTGGCCTATGAAAACCATATTACCAGTGAGGGATTTTAGCAGACTTACTTTTGAATTATATCATATTCATTTAAAATAAAGGCGTAAAACAACAAATGCATTAAATTTCTGATTTGTGTCCTTCAGCCTTTTCATTATACATGGTTTTTGTTACATGCTGTTAAAATTTTAAGAACATACAAATAATCGTAATAAGGTAGGACTCTAATTCCTGTCGTATTATTTAATAGGTCACAATCAAGTACAAGAGTTGAATGAAGAGTAATGACTCATTCTTCGTTATTTGGGTTTGGATGGGAATATTTTAATGCCTCAAACGCAGAAATAATCCATAGAATTGTTACAGTTATGTGTTTGTATTTAAGTGGCAGACAAAAGTTGGCAGCACTTCTGCTCTAGAGCCTTTGGAGAGACAAGCACTAGGAACTACGTCTTTGACGATGTGAGTCTTTGTGTGGCTGTACAATGTGAAATAAACGTAATTTTTAGTGAAGTACACAGATTCTTTTTAAATCTAAAACAAGTAAAAGTAACAGTTTATGGGCCCAGATTCGCTTAAGTGTCGTAAGTGAATTGAAGACTCGAAACAGTGACGAAAAGTTAACAAAATACGATAACGCGTGCTTGAGTGAAAACTGTTGTAAAACCATTTGCTGAACTGTGTAAGTGTAAGTAAGGGTCAAAAACGAAAGTTTTTATGACCAGTATAAAATACAGTAGTCAAAATTTGAGGTTAAATTGTCAACTGAGTTTTGAGTGGAGTACAGCCAGCCAAGGTTCGAGGCCAGGAACATCGACAGATAAGTTTTAGGTTTTTACGATTAGTTTTCAGTAACCAACTTTCTGCCATATATTGTATTTTGAAGCAAAGATTCAGCAAAAATGGATATGTCAAAAAATATAAAACCAATCAACAGACAAATGGACTGGCCAATTTTGAAACGAAAAAGTCTCGATGGGTTACCATGAAGGTGCATTGGACATTATTGACATGAGGTTAGTTAAGCCCAAGCCACTGGAAGACGGTGCAGCAGATGAAGAAGCAAAGAAACACAAAGAACAGTTAGATATGTATCGATGAAGTATATCAAAAGGCAATGGACAAGGAAACGGCTAGTGATATGTGGAATGCCTTAAAGCAGCAGTTTAAAGCTTCATCCAAGGATCAGTTGTTAAAAATCTGCACACACTTTTTCTCCTTCTGCTGGATACCAGGTGATGTTTCTACCCACATAGCAAAATTGAAGAGTTTGTGGAATGAGTTAAACAGTGGACTCAAAGCTAAAAACGAAAGTGTTTTACCAGACCTTAAGTTAGTGTGCAAAACGTTGCATATTCTTTCAAGTGAATTTGAAACTTTTCAATCAAAGCAAAGGCAAGTTCATCAAGAATGACACAAGAAAAGGTGACATTTGCTATTATTGTAAGTGTAATGTCCACTGGGTAAAGGACTGCTAATGGTGGATTTCTGATGGAAGACCAAATAAAAATCGAAACTGAAGTCAAGAAAATTGTGCTCCTGTTAGTGCTGTGCTAATGTCTGTGAAGAGGCCTATACAGTTGAGGCAGATTTAGCACCATGGTGGATTGATAATGGAGCTACAAGACCTGTAAGAAACTGTTCAGTGTTTTACAGATTTTCTAAAATTTGGCACTCCATATGGTGTAAAGGCAGCCAGAAGAGAAACTCTAATGGCAGTGGGAAAAGGCAATATTCAGTTATCATCTCTGACTGATGGACCAGATGTGATGTTGTTGGATGTGTAGTATGTTCCACAATTATCTAGATGATTGTTTTCAGTGTTAGCTGCGCAGGACCAGAATCCTAATAGTGAATATAAGTAATCAACAAGTGTGTTGGCTTAAAATTGATGACAAGATAGTGCTGCATAGAACCCATGAGCCCTTTGGTACCTTGTACAATGCAGACATTTAACCAAATTTGCCCAAAGAAATTGCTGAAGTAAATGCCATTGAAGAAACTTCATTATTGCAACTGTATCGTGAGAGGTGGGGACTTCAGGATAAACACCATGTCAAAGGAATGGTAGAAAGGAATTGGGCATAAATGTTCCCTTGGAGAAGTCACTTTGTGAGCCATGCATTTATGGCAAAGCACATCACTTACCATTTGGTCACAGAAAGAAGTCAACCTGCCCTGGTGAGCTAATGTCAGCTGAAGTCTGTGAATCTTTCAATGAACCTTAGAAGAGGAGTCATATGGTTGTGTTCAGACAGCTACACAAAATTTCGGTATTGCTTCCATGTAAGGCAAAAGTCTGATGTTAAAGATGCATTGAAATATATTCCACATTCAAAGAAGCCGGATCATACAGTCAAAGAGCTACTGAGTGACAAAGGTGGAGAATTCGACAGTAACGAAGTTAACGACATACTGCAAGCAGAAGGTGTTACTCAGAGGGTGACAGCACCCTACACGCAACAAAGTGGTGGAAGTGAGTGGGATATGCTAACTATAGTTGAAATGGCAAGAACCTTAAAGTATTCAAATAAAGAAGCTAATTTCCCAGCAGCCATATGGGCAGAATTGGTTGGAGCATCAGTGTACATTTTGAATCGAACTGCAGAATCATATGTGGAAGGAATTAGTCCATTTGAGCTGTGGTTTGGCAAAAAGCCAGGAATAAAAGTTACATCTAATAGGCTCTACATGCTATGCCCACATACCAGACAAAGAAGATTGAAAATGGATGAAGCTGTCAAGGGTTGTTTTGTGGGGTATGAATATGAGTGTTACAGAACTTGGGTGGAAGAAGAAAACAGTCATTCTCAGCAGAGATGTAATCTTCCATGAAAAGCCTGCAAGTTGTGAAGAAAGTCAAATTACCATTGCAGGATGTTGAGCAAAGTAATCAGGGAAACTATGCAGCTGAAGAAAAAGATAAGGTAAACTCCAACAAGGAAGAGTTTGAAGAATCGGAGACGGAAGAGAGCAGTGCTGATACCAGAGAACAGGAAATTATCCCACCTCATCGACAACTGTGAAATTGTTCAACGTTATTGAAACCTTCGTGGCTAAATGACTTTGTACTATTTACAGCTTCTTCATATGACTCTGGTTCTTCATTTGTTTCATTAATCATCTCTTCAGTGAACATTACACTGTTCACTAAAAAAATGAAATGAAGTCATGAATCACACATGGGAGCTGACTACTTTACCGAAAGAAGCAAGAGCTATACCATGTAAGTGGGTTTTTCGTGTAAAGACTAATCCTGATGGAAGTTTTGAGAAATACAAAGCAAGACTTGTCATAAAGGGATTTAATCAACGCTATGGTGTAGACTACAGTGAGACCTTCAGTCCAGTAGTTAAGTTGAGCACAATTCGTTCAAAGTTAAGTGTTGCTGCAGCTGAAAAGATGCATCCAATACACTGTGACGTGTCTACAGCGTTCTTGTATGGATAACTAGAAGAAATAACATTCATGCAACAGCTAGAAGGGTATAATGATGGCACAGAGTGAGTCTACAAATTAAGGCGAAGTTTGTATGGACTTACACAAGCCCCAAGATTATGGAGTAAACGGTTTGGAGCACTTCTGTCAGCAGGCTTAAAGACAAGTGATTCAGATCCTTGTTTACGTTTCAGGGAAGAATGTGGCAAGAAACTGTTACTTCTTTATGTAGACGATGGGTTAGTTATGGCAAGCGATCAGCTGGGTGCCAGAAAGTTTGTTGAGGAGTTGAAGGCTGAATTTAAGATCTCAGTGAAACCAGCATCATGTTTCCTTTGCCTTGGGATAAAACGCTTTGATGATGGTGAAATCAAGATAAGCCTGTGCAAAGAAGATTCTGGAGGATTTCAGTTTTCAAGAGTGCAAACCTGTCTCAATACCAATTGTCAAGAAACCAGATACATTACAGGTAGAAGGAAAGAATGCAGAGAAGTGTAACTTTCCCTGTCAGCAAGGAGTTGGAGCACTGATGTACCTGATGCTTGGAACGACACCTGACCTGGCTTACAGTGTGAGCTTCCTGTCTCGAACTCTTGCCACGGCGTCAACAGAAGATGTAGTGCGACTAAAGTGAGTACTAAGGTATTTGGCAGGTACATGTGACCTAGGCATAATCTATCGTCCAAAATTGTGCAGTGATATATTAGATTGCTACAGTGATCCAGACTTTGGAGGAAGCAACAAAACAGGATGGTCAAAATCTGATGTACTTATTACACATGCAGATGGAGCTATCTCCTGGCTCAGCAAAAGACAGGCAGCGACTGCAACATCTACAACAGAAGCAGAGCTGGTAGCTGCAACGGAAGCTGTGAAGGAGATAGTCTGTCAAACTTAAGGACTGGAACTTCACTCAGCTTTCCCATTCCTCTAAAAAGTCTACACAATCAGGCAACAGTGAAACTCGCATCTCACTAAGCATATAAAAATAAAGTATTTCTTTGTCTGAGAAAAGGTATTGGAAGGAGACTGAGGCATTCAACAGATTTCAACTGAAGACCAGTTAGCAGATATACTGACGAAGCCGCTGGCAAAACAGACTGTTAGATATAAGATGGGTCTTTCATGTTGTGTTCCCTTTTATTTTTTAATTAAACAAGGGAAAGTTACACTTACATGTTTGTATTTAATTAAGTGGCAGACAAAAGTTGGCAGCACTTCTGCTCTAGAGTCTTTGGAGAGACAAGTAACAGAAACTAGGTCTTTCATTGTGTCTTTGTGTGGCTTTACAATGTGAAATAAACATAGTGTACAGTGAAGTAGACAGATTCTTTTTAAACCTAAAACAAGTAAAAGTAACATGAATGTGATGTTTAATTACAAATATTCACTTTCCCGAATCAGCACCAGTTAGTTGGATACATTTCTGCCAACGATGAAAAAGTATTCTGAAGCTGTCGCAGAAGTCGACACTGTTCCCGCAACCACTGTCTCACAGTTCTCTCAACGTCTTCATCAGAAGCATAATGATGTCCCCGCAAATCGTCTTTCATTATCGAGAACAGACGGAGGTCAGACGGTGTTAAATCTGGACTGTATGGAGGATGCCATACAGTGGTGTGATTCAGTCTCTCAAGTTATGCTGAGGTGGCACGTGAAGTGTGGTGCATGTAAAGCAATAATATAAACCACACATTCTTGTGAAATTCCGATTGTGCTTGCAATTTTTCTGCATGATAAGACAATCGTCCTGGATCAGTCTATCAAAATTTTGCTTTTGAAACTGTGGTTGCTGTCACAAGACGTCAAACTGTCATGCAGGTCAGATGTTCTCTCAGCATCTTTAAACTTACTCGCCCAACGACGCACGGCACTCACACCAACACAATCGCCATAAATTGCTTTCATTCTCTGATGAATCACCTTTGGGGTGAAACCTTCGCCTGTCAAGAATTCAATGACTGCAAGTTGCTTAAATCGCATTGACCGATTGTCTGCATAGGGTTCCATACTTCACACTGTAACAACACAACCGTTTAATGCTGAGGCTTCACGCCAGCTGGAGCTGTAGAGAAAAGGCTTCAGAACAGGCCAGTACCTGCCACACACATACTGTCAGCTGTTGAAGTGTTATGAAGGTGGAGGCATTACTTTTCAGTCAACCCTAGTACATGACATGGTAGTCTGAGCTAGGTTTCCGATTAATAATTATGTCTACAGTGTTACCTGAACTGTGTGTGCAGCTATGCAGTAACTTATTATTATTCCTGAGCTTTTAAGTCTCTCTGTAAGAGTGCTTGGATCACAAATTTGTAGTCCTAATATTTTCTTGTAAATGGTTACACTCTACTGTGATTCAGTTGTGAATAGTTTCCTTTACGTGACCAATTGTGCATAGAGAAATGTCACAAGCACTCTTAGTATGGTCGGTAATACAGGTTGTCTGTACACCTCCAACGCCTTCTCGAGTACTACTAACACGAATGATGTATGGTTAAATTATGAAGGACTTACTGTTATTTTCATGTATTTTTCGTTAATTCAATGTGATTATAAATAAGCTTACGGAGGGCCAGTTATTTGATATGATAGTTTGATACACACATTGCCATCACTTCATATTGTACTTCATAAATAATATAGTACTGCATCTATGTTCCTTGATATGATTAAATAACATCTAACTTCAGTATGTTTACTGACAGAGCTGCTTATGACACGAGTATTTCGTGCCTTCTACATATGTTTTGGTTTGTACACTGCTTTTTATTCAGTTTGCATGGCATGCATAAATCATGTGCCCCCTGTACATATATTTGTCATTTGGGTGATTTTTAAAAAACGCCTTTGTTGAAAAACACTTTGTTACTGTCATACATTTTTACAAACTTACAATAGAACTTTTTTTACCTAACATTATGTATTGTGCACATTCACACTTTGTATGATCCTGGAACTGTTATCTTTCACACTTCACATTTTACCTGTATAGCTCACATGCAGTGTTCTGCTTTAGAAGTCGAAAATTGTATTCACTGTTTCATATATTTTCAATACGATGATGGTTAATCGTGTATGACGAAATGTCAAATCTGATGTGATTGTAATTTTCTCGAAAAGAATGTCGATTTAGTAATCTTACTGGATCTCCTGTTCGGTTTCGATGCTAGTTTCCATTTTCTTCTGTTTTACCGTCCACACAAATGGTAAATGGCCGAAACTAGTCATAATAAAAAAATAACCTCTCACTATACTTACCTGTCTGAGAAAGGAATTATTAGTTTAAGAAACCAGTGTGTTCTCAGTTAAATTTTTCTGTTACTGTCTTCATATGTCTTGCATGCACATTGTTAGTCACATATATATTAAACAGTTCGTGTAAAATTAGTTTTTCATGTCAGTTCACATTCTGATAACATGAATTTCTAGTATCCACTTGCAGTTTTAAAAGTAATTAATGAAAATAGGAGTTTGTGTGCTTGGAGATGGTTTTCTTATCCAGACTCTCTCTCCAAAATATTTGTATACCGCAAATTTACCTTAGTTTTAATTTGTACTATTAGTATTAGAAATTTGTTCCCTTTGAAAGGAAATATAATTGCTTCACATTGTTATTGCTGAAGCTTTTAAACTCGTGTTCGTTCTTGCAAGCACTGTAAAACGTCTGTTGCAAATATTTATACCAATTAAATTCAGTTAGATGATGCAATGTCATGTTTTGCAATTCCAATATAGACGAAACGATATTTGTAGATAAACACTAAACGATGTAGAAAACTTTTATTACCCTTCATGTAACTAACAGCTACTATTTACGTTACGTTTTCCATAATATGAAAATATTTAAAATGTTCTACCTCACTTGTGTAACATTTTTCCTCAGCTAGATCTAAGTTGTCCTTTGTTACCATTAAGGCAGTATATTATACCTTCTCTTATAAGTAAGTACATTACCGATTGACTGGTACATTGTCTTCACTGTATCTTTGGCATATCTTAGAACAGCTAACTAGAATTTGCCTATGTATGTTGTTACTAGTAGATGAGTTGCGGTTTGCGCATCAGAGTGTGATTCTGAAGTAAAAATTCAGAATTTAATTCATAAAATTGTCTACTGTTAACATTGTTAAATTCTCTTCTGTTGCTATTTGATACAAAGCATACTATTATGCATGTATGGCCATAAATGTGGACTGAACGTGTGTGCCACATCTTGTGGGACATTGTACATACTGTAAACATATCTTTAAATAATGGCCAAAAATGAAAACTGTAATTAAGATTGTCCTATTTTTGAGTTCTCTAGACAGCATAAGTTGCATATTACTGTGTTGGTATAATCATTCCATAGGTGCTTTATAATAGCATGGTAGTACAAACTGGCCAATAGCACACTAAATCAGTTGTAAAGATAGCTTGCAACGTTTTCTTTTATGCAGTATTTCCGGACTGTGGACTCTCATATAACAAATGATGATACATGATGAATTGTAGATAGAAAAATTGTTAGCCCAGATGGTGCAACTACAGTGTAGAACACGTTGACAAGCTTGTAAATCTAATTTTTTGATTAGAAAAATCCTTACTCTGTAAGTATTTGAGAAACTCCTGGGAACTTTAGAAAATGTTTTTACTCTGTTCTATAACCGATGTATTAAAGTGACAAAATATATTGTCTTGGTTGAAGTCAGTCGTTATCCAAACCTGCATGGGCTATCATCATGACAGCACATTTCGCTAGAAAGTGTTTCAATTGACAAAGACATACCAGCTCTAAAAATCAGCTATGTGCTGAACATGCATTGTTACTGCCGAATGTTGCTTTCCTATAGCTACACATTGAAAATCTAAGTCAGTATTTTAGACAAAGATTGTAACATTTCAGTGGAAAAATTTCAATTTTGTTATGAGGAATATTATCTTTTGTACCAGATCAAAAACCATGTGTAGTTATTTCCACTATTACTTAATGTGAGGAAGATATTTTCATGTCGAGTAGCTTTAATTTTTAGCAACGTTACTAGTAACAAGTTTCTGTAAAGTGTCTGCATGTCGTGAAAATTACATTTATTGAATAAGCGCTGTTGTCACTTACTTTATTTACATGGATTGTTGAGTGTACTCTTCTAGTCCAAGAATACAAGAATCTTCCTTCTCTTTGTGTCAGTCTTAGATGATCTAGTACTGACACTCCTTCCGCTCAGTTGCAGACTTCTGTTTTCCTTTCCTGTCGGCCTCTCTTGGCCAACTCTTGATTTTTCGACCCCGACGGTATTAGGTTGCGAGGCCTGAGGGTGTCCTTCATTTTCTTTCTCTAATCTTGCAATACATGTGGTGAAGTCAGTCCTCCTAGGAGCGTAAACCCGTAAAACAAAATGTGGTCCTCCAAACTGTGGGTTATGTGACAATGCTATAATCTGTGAAAAAATCTTAGTACTCACAAGCCCCAGATACGAAGGTTGATGAGATGGTGACAACAGGCCATAATGGGAGTGTAGACATTATTCACCCTAGACTACTCTCATTGGAGAAAAATGTGACCTGCGTTTGGGGACATCTCTGCATCAAAACTGAAGTAGGTGAGACATGTAAGCCACATAAAATGGTAACGGTTGCTGCTCTGTATCATCACCAAAAGAAGTAATTTGGAATAATGGGAACTGGGAACCCCATCTTGGAGCCATTACTAAAGGGGCAATCCTGGAGGGAAGCACAGCACTTAAACACTGCACCGAGAGAAATGAACAAATGAGGTAGAGGAGGGTGGTGTTCCAAAATTACTGTGACGTTATGCACTGCATTTGTCATTCCTGAGGGACAGAATTACAGTAATTCTATTGGTGCTAAATGTGAAGAGAAGACTGAAGTGAAAGTGACAAACCATTGTGGGGGACTGTTGCTGAATTGGAGGCACCAGTTTACTTCATCCCAAAACAGTTCAGTACACAGCCTCATCAAAGATGCAGTGTTCCAGATTGTCACCCAAGACATAACGGACGTCTGCACTAATAGTCATTTGGAATTTGGTGACCACTACTAGGAGAAATATGACTGTTTCTCAAGAAGATGGTTCTCTGACATTAACTGGAAGATGACATGTTCAGGAAGCTTGAGAAGAGGCCTGAAGTTTGTTCATCTGCAGTCTTCTATCTGGGAGAAGGACATGAGCTGCCTGTATGCCAACATCGTTCCACAAGAGTTAAAACTGTGACAAATAAGCTCTACCTGCCAACCTGCCAGCACGTTTCTTCCTGTCGTGTACTTGTTTCATCTTTTCAGGAACATCCAGCATAAGAACCAAGAAACCAAGCTACAAACGACGATTGCCTGTTACTACATGCTGATACTGACATGCTTCCACATGTCACTCATAACACATCTCAGAATACTCAGCTGAATGCAGTCTTAAATACCCGTGGACTACTGCTTTCGACTAGCGTGGAAGCAGACAGCTTAGAATTTATATAAAGAGAGATCAGTTTTAGATGACCCATACCGATGTTCACAGGCGAATCAGCAAGATGAGGTAGTACTGTGGGTGTTCCATGAAAGGTCAAAGAACAGTGGTAGCTCTATGGATGGCTGTTCTGAAGTTGGCCTGACTTTGGATTTATATCAGCATATTCCTTTAGGGAGACAGGATAACCAGAAGATAACCAGAAGAGTGGCACAAGAAACTACCAAATGTTTTCTAAGGTCTGTGTAGACCTCGCAAAGAACTACAATAACAAAAACACCATCCAGAATTTGGGATGCGAGGTAACAGGGTGCAAAGAAACCGGTTATCATAAGTAAATTGTGTCCAATTCACATCCATTAACCGGTCTTCAGTGCAATATCAGCCACAGTTACCACAGGTGAGACATCAGTTGTGACCAGGATGACGACACAGTCTCATGAGAAGGGGCAGTATTACTGGAAAAAAACTGTGGATTCAGTTTCACTTACATTCTTCACAAGCTATTTACGTATGCGCTTTTCCTGCAGCTTTGCCGTTTCCTTTTTCTTGTCGATTGTATTTAATCATAGAATATTGTTACATAAATGTTACCTGAGCATTATTCTCTGCCTCTGCCTCTGTTCTGCAACAATTGTGCAGCAGATAGCCTGTGGAAGACCCCAACTGACACAGGTGATGAAATGTGTATTAGACTAAAATGCAGGCAATAGATTTACCATCTCAAGTAAGATAACTTTTGTTGTATGTAATGTGTGTATTGTATGTATATCAATATTGAAATGAATGCACTGGATATGAGGTAAATTGGCAGCTATAATGTAACAATACCTATGAATATTTCGCAGATAATAGGTGGCAGAATGCCATGATTTTCGAATTAAATGTACCATAAGTAATTATGCACTATTTTGGCCGTTTGCTTATATAGTCAAAAACGCTGAACCAGTTTGTTGCTCATCTCATGTTCAGTGCTCTGAAATACATTAAATTTAGTTGTAGTTGGTAGTAAACCCTCCTGGAGCACACAAAGCTGTTAAAATTTTTATTACTGTGCAGCTCCCCGATGTGGTCATTTCACACCGTAATGAATTTTATGCAATCTGTGCAGAAGAACTTTGATTTTTGTGTGTATGCATTCTGGTACTATGTTTCCAATTGTCATATTTGTGAGGCCAGTGATAGGCTTCACAGATAATAGAGCTAGTCGAATAATGACGTTTCTTTAATGCAGTAATTTATATGACTGCAGAGCTCCTAAGGAATACTTCATTACAACGTGAAAATTCAGAGACTTGTATAAAATTCGGTCAGTGCAGTTACCTGCTCAGTTTTTTAATGACAGTAATTGTACCCTGGAATTTAAACTTAATCTGCTGTAATGCACTTCTTAGTTGTGGCACTATAGTCAAGCGACTTGTTATAGTACTGCCAAGCTATACAAGTTGTAGTTTTGTGTTAATATTTAAGTTACATTGAAGTATACTGAGAACCACTTTCCATAAATTGAGACATAATTTGGCTGGAGGTGATGCGAACTGACTTCGTCTCCTCGCCACCCCAAGCAAGATAGTCTACAGTTTGCTCTCGCTATTGTCCCCTGTGTAGAGGGTGTTCCACAATTCCTAGCACAGGCCTTCGCAGGTTGTAGAGGAGACTTCGTACATTTCTGGACATGAGCTCCTTATCAGAACTTCATTTACAGAGCTTTATCTCCAAGCCTGTGACAGGAATCGTGAAATGCCCTGCATTTATTAGTGATGGGATTGATGACAAATGTTTCGCATAGATGACTGAGCCTAAGTAATACAGTGTCTTGTATATCTAGTTTTGAAACACCTGCTACTATGTAGCAAGTGGAATTGTGTGCAATTATTTCACATTAAATTACGAGGTTAACGTCTAATCCATCTGTTTCTTCCAATGTTGTCAGTTGGGTTCTTTGGATGTTTGTTGTTCCTTGGAAGTTTGATGTTCATTAAAGAAGACTGAAGCAAAGCTTGTTAGCTTTTCGACGAACAACTGAGTGCAATAATAGAAATACCTTGTTATTATGTGATGCCCATACAATTCTGTTCTGGTTTCACTGTAGAAATATTACCGAAGTCTGTAAAATTTATAGAGAAATTCCCCCTTTGAATTAAACCATTAACTTTACGGATTATGGATGTGAACAAAACACTTAGTTTCTTCATAGTAGTATTCAGTCAGATGTTTATGAACGAAGTAATGTATTATGCAAATATTGGTTTGCAAGATACTTCAATTCTCTTACAAATAACAAAGTAGTTTGTTTAAAGTTACTTCTAAGGTGGCGTATATAATTTCGAATGCAAACGTTCTACTGCAGTGGTATTACCATGACTGTGTAATGTATTGGAAAATTCTGTACCAGTAAATCCTGATTGCCTAAAGATTTCCACACATATGAGTATCGGACTCATTGCTCTGTAAATTGTGTTAATTGACTTGAAGCATGTAATCAAGTAAAAGTTCAGGAAAGGTTTGAAGTTGAACGTCAAGTTTGATGGAAGTCAGTAAGCGCTCTTAGGCCAACACAGGATGAAGTCCAGGTATACGCACGCAATCTACGCAGAGTCGAAAAGCACTCGGTTCCTCAAGTTCCTAACGATTTTTCTTATTCCCTTGAACTTCCACTATACTGCACATCTTAATGAGTAAATTCTGGCAGTCTAAATTTCTGAATTTGGAAAATCTGTGAAATAATAATTATAAGATTTTTGTTGTCCTTGGAAGCTGTGACGTAGGCAACCTGAAACCGGGAACAGGCTCTGGCCTGGTTTAGTGTCACTATCTTACTGGGACATGGAAGACAGAATTGAATACCAGTTACTGGAATAGTTATTACAATCGTTGGAGCGAAAGTATTCACATCAGAATACAACGTTAGGTTTACAGTATTAAGACGGCCTGCATAGTGACTTTCATATATTGTCTTGAGTTAATGTCAGAGCGTTTTCACTTGTGTTACTTCCATGTTCTTGTAACACCAGCTACTGGCTACATATGTTCCCACCCTAAGATATATGTATTCATGTAAGAGGGTGTCGCCTCTACGCAGATGTTTTAGTAGTACACCAGCAGTGTAAAAATGCTCCCCTAAGCACAAAAAGATGAATATGTTCCTCTGTAGAACAATGACAGGAAAGTGAGAATCGGCAGCTCAATCTCATTCTGCTTTCTTCACCAAAACTTTGGTATATGGACGTACGCTGTTGGAACGAGGAACATTCTGCATCCTTCCACCCAATCTCTTACAGTTAAGTATTGCTACTCCGCTAGAACAGGGAACAAAAGCGTGACTATAGCGGATGTGGAAACAGGAAACCCCCTACATCCCCCCTCCCCCCCACGCATGAAAATGGCGACGATGACGGGAGAACATCTAGGCTCCACTGACTCACTCGCTGCAGCTATCTCCACCTTTATCTGTACCACTACCACTGCCGCTGATGCCTCTGCTCCAGTGTCTTCCTGCTACTGTCTCTTAGTGCAAAAAAAAGGCGAGTATGTTCTTCCTTAATTCACTGCTATGCAGTCACACCCATTGGACACCACGTGGCTAAAAGGTGCCTTCTCATTGTGCCCAGTCGATACTCCACATGTCTCAGCGATATAGTATTGTGGGTATGCTCAGTGTATTGTATATCTGAATCCTGAACGGTCTTGACACAGTTGACAGTTGTATTGGGCTGTAGGAGGATTGGTTTCCTGAATGCGAAGGGTTCCCACTGAGAAACACTCTCGCTTCTGTGGTATATGCTGTCAGATCTTCGTGAAATCGACAAATTAATTCTATAGTTCCTTACTGTGTCTACTGTTTCTCAGCGAATTGTCAGAGAACGGAGATCTGAGATACTGTTAAACGCCCTGGCTGGAAACCTCCCTGCATGTACCAATTACTGTCAAGAGTTCAGTTCTTTATAGGAGGCAGTTAGACAGGACCACTTACCTTACATTAATCAAGGTCACTCATAGATAACACGCACATTTATCACCCTCGTTTATGGACTGGATAGATCAGCAGCGTTTTCCTTTCTAGTATATCTTCTTTGGTCCTTCAAATTATCTGCTGGTGTGGTCTGCTGAAAGTTTCCCACCTCTTGTCTGGATCACCTTGACGTGTATTTAGTTTCCACCTGGGCTGTCCTCCTTAAGCTATTTGATTTGTTAGCATACCATCCTATGTGGGGGGGGGGGGGGGGGGGGTGGTCGGGACACAGAAGTGGTCAGACTTGAAAAAGAATTGTACTTTGGTTTCATCAGTTGGAGGCGGTAGAAGTACTCCTTCCATCTGGTGGCGATTTTACACTCTATTTGCACCGTTTCATTAGTTTGTAGCCCGTGACCCTCCAATAAAATCCCTCACCGTTATAAACATTACTGTGACCTTGTTTGCTCTAGTGTGTTTCTCCCTCCACGGTGATGTCTTTCACATACTTCCTCTTTGTTCATCTCAGAGTTGATAGAGTAGCTCTTCAAACCACCTCAAATCGTGCTTAATCCTGCACAAAATTTGTGTCGAGCAACCATCTTCTCATGGTTTTGTCTCTGTTCAGAAGGCATTAAAGCTTGTAAGTCATTGCACACAAATATCTGGTCACATTATTGGGAAACGTTCTGTTGCTGGCTGAGCTGGAGACGTCAGGGAGAAGTAGTAAGATGAAGCTATACGTGTTATTGGAGCGTTAGCCGAAGTCGCGAGGTTTTTGCGTTCCTTTTCTGCAAACATTTTAGCTACTTAGTGATGGAAAACTTAACTACAACTTCTAAGTAATAGAAACAAAATTGTGAACGCTGATAATGGAAGCCTTGTGAAAGTGGATGCTTTTGGTCCACCCACTTATAGTGGCGATATGTACAACTAAGAGATACTATTTTCCCTGCTCCCTGCAGTATCATTAAACTCGCTCCAAACTAAGTAACTGTGAAATTTTAGCAAGTGGGTCCGTATATTATAGCTACATCATCGACTGTCATGTGCTACTATCCAAAACACAATAAAACTATTCTAGGCAAAACGTACAGCTGATTTCGTCTTCAGAACACCATTACCCCGGTGGTGGTGCATCCAGCGAACACTCGGTGGCGCAAAGGATAGTGCACCTGACTGCAAAAAGTGGTCACATTTTCCAATTTAGAACAGGTCACATATTTTTAACAGCTTTACACGGAATACGTAAACAGCGTTATCAAACAGTTCACTTTTCTGCAAAGCATTGCTGGTAGTGAAGATCTCCATACGTCCACAATAAGAGGTATCGGGCGATGAGCCTGTAAAACTTGATGACACAAACTTCAAGACTGTATAGTTCGAGAATGTAAAGTAACGTTGGTGTCTGAAGCGGATTTAATTCATCTTTATGTGCGATGACGAAATTACAAAAGTTTAAACAACGAACATCATAACTGGATAGTACGAAGGTAAAAACTTTGTCCAATAAACTAGAAAATATCTATATGAACGTAATGTGTGTGAACAGAGATTGCAAATGTAAGCGTACGTAAACGGCAAGGAAAAAACTATATTCTGCCCGTGCTCGGTGTGCTGAAGCTCTGGAATTCTGATACGTGAGTCGCATCGTTTCACAAATCAAAATGTTCGTTCGGGCTAGCTTCGAACCAGCGGTCTGCGAAACCCACCTTTTAAAACTAGATGGTGTACCGCCCTAACAATAGAGCTACCGAATAATTGAGGTGTAGTTCGGTAAAACGATAATTTTTATTAGAAGTTTAATTTCGTTGAATGACGCTATCCTTAGTTGTGACAATGGGGAGTATATGTCGGAGATGCGTTAACTTCATAGTGAACGCATTTGCAGTTACTTTAGTAAACTTGTGCGTCGCCATGTTGGCAATTTGGCGGTACAGTGCTACCACATTTTACGCAACTTGTTCTCTGAAGCCCTGAAAACGTCTGGTACTCTTCACCATTTGTAACCCATTTTCTGAAACGTCAATTCCAAAACAAGATGTCACCCCACATACCCATTAGGCTGTGGTGCAGCGAGCTAGCCAGTGACGTCACAGGCATCACATGACTCGAGTGTTTTAGTGGGCTTTCAAAACAGTATTTTTTGTAAGAACCAGAATGAAATTCAAATGAGACTTAAGAGGAAAGAAAGCATGTTAGTAGCATAAAATGTCAATCATTCAAGCCAATTTGCCGAAATCGGCTAAATATCCTATTCCCTGGCATATTCACAAAAATATGTTCACTAACAATGCTACAAACACTTAAACGTTGGTTGCGCGTCCGTCTTAATAAATGCTGGAAACTTGCCATGTTCCATGTAAAAGGCTGTACGGGTTGTTATCGTCCAACTTTTCTGAAATTTTATTTCTATTGTTTTGACATTGTACATACAAATCAAGAGGGTACGCTTTAAAAACAAAAGACATGAATCTCTTCGGACACCCTAATAGTTTCAGCAGAGTCTACAAACGTCTGCCAATTTATGCCGTCCCATTACAACTCGGTAATTCTCATACGAACATTACAGTACCCTAAAGGCGTTGCTCAAATGAAGGCCTAAAGTAAACACAATCTCAGAACCATGGTCAACTTTGTAAACCAGTTGTGACTTAAGAGTTCTGTCTTAGGCGTACTGCAAGTTGAAAAGCTCTTCAAAACAGGCGCCTTTCGCCTTTATTGGCAGAGCATAAAAATTGGAAATATTTCGTTCTTTCAGTATGACGGTTTTCCTTAAAAATAACTCATTCTAGACGTTTCTGTGAACGTTGTGTGTACCTTGGTCTAAGTTTCGATGACAGCAGCTTCTTTCATATTAGCCGATCCAGTTTCCTCCACTTGTTTGTTGTGGAGATGGTTTTTTCGGACATCGCACATGGTTTCCATTAACAGCAGACTACGTGATTTGGAACTTTGTCATAGCTTACAAAGTCTGTGTGGATGTTCATCCTCAGCAATCAATTCATTGTCTTTTCATTTGCATTCCTCTGGTTTAGGGATAGTACCAGTGACAGCGTTCTTAAAAAAATGTTTGAAAGTGTGTAAACATGACGTGTTGCCTACTTAAGTTCCACATTTTGGAGTGTTCCATAGGTTATACTCCTGTCGAGTAAATGATCTTTCAGTATTCAGTGCTCTTAAGGCGCAAAACAGAAATAACTTCGTTATTTATTGTATTTAATTTGCAGTTGGTGGGCCGGAGTATTGTAAGTAAATACGCTCTGCCTCAAATAGTTACAGAAACAGGAGTAAAACTCAGGGACACACAGCTCTGATATCCCGGCCCACGGCAACGGCGTCTTAAGACGCACGCTATTAACCACTTCCGACGTGTATTCTGTTTCACCTGGGCTTTCCTTCTTAAGCTATTCGATTTGTTTGCATACCATCCTGTGGGGTGGTGGTGGTGGTGGTGGTGGTGGTGGTGGTGGTGGTGGTCCGGACGCTGAAGTGGTCAGACTTGAAAAAGAGCTGTACTTCGGTTTCATCAGTTGGAGGCGGTAGAAGTACTCCTTCCATCTTCTGTCGGTTTTACACTCTATTTGCACCGATTTGCATTAGCTGGCATTCTTCGTGCTGGTAGTGTAACTGAATCTTAGCAACAACACAGAACACGTTCGGCAACTTTGACGTAGTTACTTCCTGGATGGCGCGGAGATATGCTACTAAACTAATTTGATTTCACGTGCCGTATCGTTGAAAAATTTTCACGATTTTCAATCCATGGCTTCGAAGCCAGGAAGGTCATTCCACGTGGAAATTGGAACTTACCTCGCCTTTCACATTGCAGTTCACCTGTCCTAGCCACCACTACGGCAATACGTTAGACTAATACACTGCGTCTTCAGTAACTCAGGATAATGTCATCACCTAAAAAAAAGTCGTCCTCAACAAGACGAACTGCGAGGCAACAGCCTTTAACGATGACGTGGCAGAACGACGAGCCAAATCGAAAATCAGTAAGGATATCTTAAGGAAACGTCCACATAAGATATTTTATTCCTACTTCTAGTACCCCACAGTGCAAGGGCACAACAGGTAAAGCCTCATTCTGCTTCTGTCGACATCACTTTGGATATCCTTGTAACATTCAGTGTATTTCAGATTCAATGAAATACTGCAATATCGGTTCATCTTATCCTAATAATAGCACAATGGAGTGTTACATTAGCATTCCTTCGTTGATTTTTACGTACGTACGTCTTACACACACAAACCGCGATTTACATTGTTGGGCTAAGCTTTTATTACATTTTACGGTATTTTCTTCACGGCAATGTAGAATTATTTCGCGATTAAAATGGGAACGAAACATCACGCGGACTGGCAGCTGGAGAAAGTTCTAGCAGAAATGGAGAGGTATGAAGTTGAAGATGAAGCTAAAGGTTGATTATTCCTCCCAATGAAGATGAAATATCGGATAACGGAAACATTGCAGAAAGTTCTGAAAGATAACTTGTAAAAAATGTAACTTATTTTTGGTTCATACTTGCTGGTTAGAACTTTTGTTGTTGTTAAATCGGACCTTGTACAATATTGTCTGCACGCTCGTCGTCGAATATCTGGAGTCCACGAATCCTAAGTACTCGGTTCGCTAGATCAAACATGCAAACAAGTTGTATTTCAGTTTTATTACAAAAAGAAAAGAGAAAATACTTCAATTTGTCGACCACACAGATGTCGCAAGCGAAGGGCGACATATGAAATAAATCCTGAGTAGACACAATCCTAAGTCGCTGCTATAGAAGTGCCTAACCTCCGAGCTGCTATTCAACTGGGCCGCCACCGCCACCGCCACCGCTCTGTCCTTCCCAGGTAGGGCCGCTGCTGCCACGTTGTCCAGGCCAGCGTGCGACTGGCTGACGCCCTCTCGCAG